>NW_017307921.1:51084-88844 GCF_000935625.1 Nanorana parkeri | reverse complement strand
ATCCACTTTAAAGTAGCAGAATCTTCTTAAATGTGTGAAACTTTTCCTTTCCTTTGATGTTTTCTTATGTGTCTGACAATTAGATACTATTTTTGACTTTGAATGTCTTGTTTTATTATATGTTGTACTGCTCTCTTAAAACCTAAATTAAAATACTGTTTATTTTTAAACAGAATAAAATAAACATGACTTCTATTTATGACTAAAAATATTTTTTTTTAAACGTACCTTAGAAATAAATTTCAAGGCCAGCTTTGCTGAATAAAGGCTGACAGAGACCAAAACAAGGCAAACAAAGGTAATTTGAATCTAACAGAGAATCTGAAAAAAGGTTTTGATGTGATGTTAGCAAAACTAAGACATTTATATTTCTAGGAAAAAGAAATTCCAGGGGCCTAATATGCCTACCAGCCTAATAAGTGAACTATAGATTGGCATTAACAAGATTGTGTTTTGAAATATAAAGCACTATTGCCATCTGGTGGAAACATTAATATGTTGCATGACTTTGATTTTTTGTAAAAACATCACAAAATTAGTGTACTGTAAGGAAAAATAAACAAACAAAAGCTATTTTCTCTGGTTTCTGCTTGTAATATGTTAAAATGTATATTCTCTTTAAAATGCAAGCTATGTGATAAATAGTATGTAGTATAATATTTAATTTGTCCTCATATGAAATTATTTTCTACCAAGGCCAGTTTCTATCTATGTACATGAGGAAAATAATGTTTATAACATGCATTTCACAAGTGAACGCAAAGCGCATTCTGTTTAGTTAGGTAAACATTAGACATGTGGATTACAATACAGTTACACACACAGGCAGGAAATATGAAATTCCGTTGACGTATTTTCGTTCCGTTACGAACATTCGTTATATTAAAGTTAAAAAGCAAAGTACATTTATATTGGAGTTGAAGGTATTTTTTTTTTAAATCCGGATACGGAATCCGTTAACGGAATTCGTATTTCGTTTTGGTTGACCAATCAGAGGTTCTCTTCTGCTGCTGAGAGTTGCATTACAAATACAGGCAGGAAATACGAAATTCCGTTGACGTATTTTCGTTTCGTTACGAACATTCATTTTATATTGAAGTTAAAAAGCAAACAGCAAAGTACATTTATATTGGAGTTGATGTAGTTTTTTTTTAAATCCGAAATTCGGATACGGAATCCGTTAACGGAATTCGTATTTCGGATAAAAAAAACAACTACCACTCCAATATTAACAAAGGTATTTTGCTTTTTAGCTTCATCATAACGAATGTTCATAAAGTTACGAAAATATAACCGCCACTAACGAAAATTCGTATTTCATACGAATCCGAATTGAGTTCAGTTACGAATTACGAAATACGAAATAACGGATATTCCGAAACGAAACAGAACTAATTTTTTGACGGCGCACAAGTCTAGTAAACATGAAAAAATGCAGTCAGCAGATGGACCTCTAAGTTATGTTTTTACATTTTTACTATGCAATTCTTAATTGCATCGCTGATAAAAGCCTGTTTACAGAGCTTAATAACTTTAGATATGTAGCTAGCAAATAGATATATAATACACACACACACACCTTCTTTTGCCTCTGCTCTATTTAGATGGGGACATAATGAGATTCAGTGAGAAAGAGAGACAATCTGAAAGGGAAAAAGCTAATGTGCTCAAAACACTTATAAGAATGAAAAATATATATATATTTTAAAATTCCTTAACATAATTATTGAAGAAACTAGAGGAGTAATCAAGCAATATACTGATAAGTAGACATGTGCGATTCGTTTCGTTCCGAATCGAAATTCGGACATTGGGATGTATCCGAATTACAGATATAACGAATGCAAACGAATCCGAATTTCCGTTTCCGAAATTCGTTAGCGGTAGTTTGTTCGAACGTACGTTTCGTTTTAGTTTCTTATTCGTTCCGTTCATTCGTTGGAGCAAAGTGACATTAGAGAAGGAGAAAAACATTTTTCCCCCTCAAATGTCACTTTGCTGCAAACGAACGAACGAATGAACGAAACGACTAAGAAACGAAAACGAAACGAACGTTCGAACGAACTACCGCTAACGAATTTCGTCTGAATCCGAATTCCGAATCCGAATTGACTTTCACACCCGAATCCCGAAATAACACAAATCCGAATTTAAGACGAAACGAAACTAAACAAATTTTTTGGCAGTGCACATGTCTACTGATAAGGTTAATGGTTCCCTATGCTGTAAGCACTATAACTTTTTAGATTACAAAAATAAATTTGTGGGCATCATGAATAAATGTAATTAATTATTAATGAATTATTCTAATGAATTATTAGAACAATTAAAGTACCCCCATTCTTGTTTCCACTGCAATTTAGAATGGAATGGAGAATCTGATTGATTTCAGTAAAATGTAGTTGGTAAACATAGCTAGCTTTGGGGGAGGGACACCTGAGCAGTTGCCCAGGGCCCCCACACCCTCTAGGGCCCCAGTTAGCAGAGTGGCAGCGGGACCTGTATTCCTCCTGGTTTCTGTGTACAATGAGACGTCAGACAGTGCTGTGTGGAACAGAGCTAACATGCCTTCAGTTCAGTGATTTTCAAACAAAGGATGTGGGGAGCTTAGAAGTGCCATGGGGGACATGAACCAATGTGAAAAAAAATTTAAACACCATTTAAGAAACATCATTTAGCAGGGAGAGGGCCCTTGCCCTTTGTTTTATGTGACTTTTGGGGGACATGTGAAAAACACCAATCCTTCAAATTACATGCTTGGGAGATGTCTTTATACTGTTTGTGGTGTACTGGAATAGTCTTAGGGACGAGTATAATTACTTGTACTCGCCCAAATATTCGGCATTGGCACCGGACTACTAGTATCGGTGCATCCCTAGTATATGGCTGTATTGGTTCAAGTATATAAGAAGGCCGCTTCTATGTATGAAGTCATCACACCATTACACTGTTATTCCAACCAGATAAGGATCCTACTGAATGTATCTCATACAGGTCTATCTCATTTTAAATCTGGATTACAAAATTCTTACTAAAATATTAGCCACTAGATCAAATTTGGGTATTTCCTCTATCATATATGATGCCCAAACAGGTTTTATGCCTAAGATATCAATCACAATCAGTATTCATAGAACTCAAATTGTCATGCAGCTGTTGGTATTTATTTCAGATACTTGTGCTGTGGCCTCATTGAATACCACTAAGGACTTCAAATCCATTGCATAGCTGATCCCACAAGTCTGTTTAAAATGCTTTGCCTTTGGTCCGGAATTCTATAAGCGGATTTCAATATGATATGCTCTGGTAAATGGTATGTTCTTGGAGTCCATTGAGGGACCCTAGGCAAAACTCAACCCTTGCAGTGCGGGGGTGGCCCCAATGCAAGAGTTATTACAAATTTTTAACAAGAGTTGTTCTTTAAAGAGACAGTGGGAAATTAAACTAAAATCAGTCGGACTCCACATTTAAGCCATACTGTATATGCCAAAGAGGAGTTAGTATAAATAAACTACACAGTTATATTGCAATACAGAGGAGTGAAAAGCATCCATCCCTATAAATTACCTTATGTGTCAACCCCACTGCAGAATTGGGTTTTCTGAATTCCCCAGACTCTTACGTAGAGGGGCTGAGAGGTGTCAGGAAGCAAGAGTTTGTCTGGGTTCTGCTTGGGATACTGGTACTGTGAGATTGCAAAGTGATTCAGGAGGGAAGAAAGCTCCAGTTCTGGGTCCAGGCTTTAGCAGTGACCAGCACCCGATGATTTTACAGATGTGCACAGGAAAGGATGCTGGCTAGGGGAATGAGTTCCTGCTGAGAAATAGGAACAGACCATGTTTAGGTGTCAGGAGAACTCTTCTAGAAGTCAGAGAGGAGTCAGGTAAGCTCCTGCTGGGATAGGAACGGTTGGTGTTCAGGGGTCAGGAGGACTCCTCCAGAGGTTAAAGTGGAGTCAGGTGGTGTGTGTGCTGGTGGCACACGAAGGCAGCCAGGGAGGCTGGGGAGACCTGGTGAGGCCAGAAAAGCTGTGATTCTGAGGGGCCACCAGTACAAGTGTGGGACAGCACTTCCAAGAGGACCAGTGGGTCAGAAGTGCTAATGTTTAAAGTGGAAGCTAGTGGAAGGCTAAACTAATGTTATGTTGCAAGTATTGCATGTATGTTATGCTGAACAACACTTCCGAGGGTATCCAAGGTGGATGTATGAACTTTTGTTTGAATAAAAATGGGCTACCATCCGCTTAGACAGAAGATATTACGAGTGGACTGCATCCTTAAGTGCTCACCATATGTGCTAATATCCCCGAACATCACAGTACATAAAAGGTACTCATGACTCCACGTCCCAGTTTCCGACACATCAACAGGAATCCTGAGATAATACTGGCCTGACCATTAAATGATAAAAATAAGAACACAGGACATTTCATCAGTAATGAGACCAGAAATTACCTGCTTCTTGACCACTAGAGAAACTTCCAGGATTTAGCTTATCCGGCATTAATCTCTCAGTTTTGTCAGCTAGCTAGAGAGACTTTTAGTATTTAGTAATATCCAGTATGAATCACCTAACAGCTCGTTAGTAAAATCTCACCGAAGAAAAAAATAAAATAACAGCAGGAGAGACATCCATTCTCCTGAGGACACTAAGCGAAACTGGCAGAAGAGATGTAGGAGGGGTTATATCCTTAAAGTGGCAGGCTTTTATATTTTTACCTACTGTCCATTTCTCCTGGAGGCAGCGGCATAACCCTACATCTCAGAATTCTTCAGAGTTGTGTCCCTCAATGGACGATAGTTCTCTATGCTGACAATCTAATATTGTATCTTCAAGATCCTTAAGCTTAACAACGAAGGCTATTGAAAAATTTGGCGAGCACTCAGGATATAAATTATACTGGCAGAAATCAGTTTTAAGGTCATTAACATCCACCACCTCCTCTGTATACTGTGGCTTTATTTTATGTCCCCTACTAGCGGTATGTAATGAACCTTTGCCTCTCTCTTGTACGTCGCCAGCATCGGGGCTGTTTAAACAGACTCCCGGCGACTTTTGCCGCCGGGAGTCTGTTTAAACTTGTAGAGCCGACTGTCGGCTTTACAACAGAAGCGATCCTGGCGACTTACCTGTCGCCAGATCGCTTCTGCGTCCCGAAGAAGGGGCCGCCCCCCCCCGCCGGACACCCCCGCCGTGCTTCCCGGGCTCCGTTGCCCCTCCTACGGGCCCGGGACCGGCGATCTTTGTGTCCGCGGGGAGCTGGGGAGGAGGTCGACGAACTTCCGTTCATCGATCCCCTCCCCGTTCTATGGGACCGGGAGCGATGCAGATTGCATCACTTCCGGTCCCTGGGCTGTCAGTTCTGGGCTCCTGCAGCCCAGCTATAAGCTATTGAAGTGCGATCTGCACTTCAATAGCTTATTTCCAGTGTAAAGGTGACACTGAGGGTCTTTTGGACCCCCAGCATCACCTTAAAGAGGACCTGTCACCACCATCTGCTATTACATGGGGGGGCTTGCAAGCCCCCCCATGTGATAGCAGTCAAAGTAAAGTAAAAAAAAAAAAACAGTTTTTAAAATTAAAATGAAATAAAATAAATCTAATAATAATAAAAAAAAATTTAAAAGTACCCCGCCCCCGCGAGCACGCGCGTCGCCACGTAAACACGCGTCGGGTGCGCCTACGCATGAAAACGACGAACGCGCTACACATGTTGGGTATCGCCGCGCACGCCGGAGTGAGAGCAATAATTCTAGGGCCAGTATTTTGGGGTATCTCTAAATTGATGACCTGTGGGGGCTTTTAAAGTGTCTTTTATTGACTTTTTGGGGTACTGCAGTTTTTCGCCGTTTCACGGTCGCACGCAATCTGTAAACTGGGCATGTTGGGTATCGTTTTACTCGTTGTAACCTCATCTTTTATATTTCATTAAAAAAATGGGTAATTTGTTGTGTTTTGGGGCATTTAATTAAATTTGTCACTAAATTTTGGGGTTTAATAAGGAGTTGCGCTAATATTGCGCAACATAAAAATTTTCAACTACCACCATTTTATTCTATAGGGTCTTGGCATTCAGAAAATATATAATGTTGGGGGGTTTTACGTCATTTTCAGGCCTAAAATGTGGAATATAACATGGGTGCAAAAATGGAAAAAAGGGGCCTCAGTCATGAAGGGGTTAATGGCCTCCCAGATATGATGATTTGAGGGGATTGTCTAACTTTATTATAGCTGTGGCAATTGGAGGATTGGGAATGTGGTGCTTTGGTGCAGTAAACTGTACAATAGTATGTAGTGATATGCTGCTAATATAAGGCAGCTTTGCCTGGGTCAGCAACAATTCCACACTGTTGACCTCCACAAAAAATTAAAAGACCCTAGCAAAATTATATATTAAAAGATGCACCTCCATCAAAAAGGCACAGTGAATATAGTTGGGGAGGAGGTGTACACTCCAGAGTCTACATTTTGTAGCCCACCACATTGCAATTCACGGTCAAATTTGAAACCCCCCTATTATTGACCATTCTGTGGCACCTGACCGCAGATCAAAGGCCATGAAATGCATGATTGGCAATTGGTTGCTATAGCGGCAGATTAACGCAATTGTTCATAATTTTCCCAAACTGCAAATAGCTAGCGTTTAGGTTGAACTTGGTCGACATGAATTCAAAGTTCATCACCCGCTTGGAAACTTTTTCTCCTAATTACCATTGCTGTGGCACTTTTTCCACCCAGTGACCACACAGACTGGGACATTTTTTCCTCCCACTATCCACGGACATATTTTTTTTTTCCTCAGTCTGACTACGGAGACATTTCTCCTTCGACTGACCACTAAGACATTTTGCCTCCAACTGACCACCAATGCTCAGTTGTTCTTCCCACCTACACAACATTTTTTTTACCCAGACAACCCATGCTGACATTTTTTTTCCTCCAAATGCCCACAAACATCAGGGGTCGGACACACTGGCGGCAAGCTTTGGGGATGTTGCTGGGGCCAAGTGGGAATCATCTTTTCCTTATAATTGGAAGTTAAGGGCTACATCAGATGGATTTGTGGACCTGTGGTATCTGCTCTTCCATCATTATAGGATCAATTAACCCCTCTCACCACATTTGATGTGACTTCAGCTCTTTCTGAATTTCTACTATTTGGGGGTGCTTACCTCTTTGTCTTGGGGCCTATCATTGAGTGTGCAATCACCAGCTCCACACGAGAATACCTCCATTCCTGATGTAGCGCAAAACGCATTGAAACTGCCAAGCACCCATTCCCTAGGTTCCAGATAAGGCCATACATATATTTGGTTCAAATCATCAACGTTGGGATCTTGTCTGTATGTTGCTTAATCATGCCTTCATTCATGGAACAGAGTGGGTGCTAGAGGTTTTTCTAATAGGATACATCATAGATTTTAACCCTATGCTATTATGGCCATTTCATTCTTATACTTTTTCTATCTAAAATAAAATATTTTTACTCAAGCAATTTTGTGAATCATTGGTACTTGCCGCCTGGTGCCCTCAAAGCCCCATCTTTTCTTTGCTATCTTTTCGACACATAAACCAGGGGTGTGGCACCACTCAGGATCTGTCCACCAAAAACCTTTGTCTTCTAAACCTTTTGGTTTAGGGACCAACAGCTCAGGATACTGAGCAGGGTGGGGGAGAAGTCAATCACAGGAGGCAGAGCTCTCCTCCTGCACTGCCCCACTCAGCCTCCTGTGACAGGCAGAGGTGTCAAGATAGAGTGGCTTAAAGGCGTTCAGCGCTGATCGCCGAGTGTGTAAATAACCGAGGACATAGTTATGAATGAACAGGAAGCACTCATCACTATAGCAGTAACTCAGTATAGCAGTAACTCATGCTATATCCACAGTTGACAAATGGACAGGAGCACTCTATAGTTTTCCAGTTCATTAATACCACTGATATTTCCCCCAAAGCCACTGAGTGTGGTTTACTTTTGGACTGACTTTTAGTTTGTCATTTGTCAATTACATGAGTGAATTTAACTGCTGCCAGGAGTCAGGCTTTAACACACGTGAGTACAATCACATCTGAAACTTGAATAGCAAACCTGCAATAAAAGGATCACTATGAACAGAAGCAGTGAAACATTCACCTGCTTGCATGAGCCATTCCACCGAATGGATGAGAAATATATTACTCTATTTGCCACTATAGTCAAGGGAGCAACACATACAAAAGCAGGAGAGTCATTCCGGGACATTTTAGTAATGCTGTCGCAGGCAGGTTCTCACCAGCGACAGAATCACAAGTGTAAAATGGGCCTAATGCTTTAGGCAAAGGTGAATAAGATGCAAAACATAGTAAACCAAATAAACCTTAGTTACAGGGCACTTATTTAACGATAAACAAAAGTAACACAGGAATGTTACTTCAATACAAACCTTCCAAAGTACACCTATAAAAAAAAAAAAAAAAAAAAAAAAAAAAAGTAAAAACTAAACAGAATCCTGCACTATACACCAAATATCCCCTTCTACATCAGCTGCTGTGAAAAACCCCAACTGAAGGGTATAATGTTATTAAATCTAGATAACCACTACTACTCATTCAAATAAGTCTGCTTTGCCTTAATACACTCAAAAAGATATGTCCACCCTAAGCAGAAGTCCATTTATAGGAAACCCCTACTGCCAAACTTAATACCAATTATTAAATCAAGTCTTTTGTGATAATTCCACAAGTTACAATCCTCTAGCTTACAAATACAACAAAATGCATGGGCACCTTATGCCACTTCCATGTTCCCCCATAACACAGGAGACGCACCAGAATATCTGTGACCTTATTTGTAAACCGGTCAAAAAATGCCTTTCTACCTCTGCCATTATGCAACTCCAGCTTTATATGGCAGTTCCTCTGGTTTTATAACTGTTGCTCTGATATTGGCATTACATTTTTTTACTACTTCTGCCAATGTAGATTTTTCCATTGTGAAAAACTAAATACACTTACTGGATGATGCACTAATTTTCATGGGTTACTACTATGCTTTTGTGATGCTGAAATTAAGTCGCAACAGATAGTCTAATTCTCCCCATCCAAGCCAGTGTTTCTCTTAGGATGTTAACAGACTGCAATCTCCCACTGAGCCAGGGACTGATGCGAGTGTCTACATACTGCAGCACTAGATTTTTGTAACCTAGTTTTAAAGAGGAACTTTACCCATATCTTTAAAAAACAAAACACCTTTAGAAAAGTATGTAATGACCATCTACAAACACACTTCAATAATTGCAGGCTTTTTGTTCTTAGCATACCTTATTTCTCTTTTCTTTCCTAGTCTTCCAACAGTGGCCATGTTAACCAAGGTCAGCTTTACTAGCCCTCCCTTTACCTCCTGGAGTTCTGGCACATGCAACTAGGACATGTTGCCATGCACATCTAAGGGGAGGAAAATAACTTTCCCTGCGATCTCGTGAGATTACAGATGAGATTTCCCACCAATGCACTGCTGGTCTAACCTTCCCAGGATGCAACACTTTGGCACATTATATTTGTGCCAGAAAGTAGATGAACTGTTGTAAGTAGATGAAAAACAAGTTTAACTAATGAATGTAAGAGGATTTTAGAGCTGCATGCTGATGTGATTTTTAGTTAAAGGGGGTAAAGGTCCACTTTAATAGTGCTCTTTCAGGAGGTATGGAAGAACTCAATCTCTACTTTGAGGTTAGCTTACAACTTCCCCTGCCAATATCATTGGATCTACTTCTTTTGAAAGCAAATCTTTAAAGAAACAGATGTTTGAATGGAAGATGGGAGAAAAGTTCCTATGTGAACAAGCATCACCAGGGTGGAACAAAAGTCTGCAGGTGTAGTGGTTTGAAAGGGATCTACAGAACATGTTTCATTTAACCTTTAATAGCTTCTCCAAGCATCTGTAGCATCAGCCAAAATCAATCCAGTAGTTTCAAATACTCAAATCAGAATGGCGTTGTGCAAAAAAACCAAGTGAATAGTTTTTGATAACAGTTTATTGTCCTGCCTGCTTTAACATTTAGAAAAAGAAACCCAGGATTTTGCCTCCTGTGTGTTTTCGCCTTGCTTCCTCATGGTCCATGATGCCAGCGGAAGTTGTGAGCACAATATACCTGAAAACACAAAAAGAAGTCAGAATTTCTCATTTCACATACATTAAGACAGAGTTACAAAGTTACTGCACTTCTACGTAGTATATACATTAGTCATCTAAAAAAATAATGAACACAACCTGCACAATAGCAAACTACAGCATTGCAGATATTAAATATGACTGTAAAAGGCCAACTCCAAGCACATGCTTGCTTCTCATGTCTCAGTGGCAAAGTCCCCATGAGAATTCGCATAACAGCCAAAAGTATGTCTGCGGATGGCTTCCTCATAGAACAAAATCTGAAGAGGAGGCAGCTGCAGGAACAGGAAGCCAATCAAGTCTTGAGCCAAGAGGTGGAGAAAAACCTCCATTAGGAAAACAAAACTGGATGCATAGCACTATGGAAAGTCCATTCAATTCATTAGTACTTTAAGTTTTGGGTGCTGATGGCTTTCAGTTCTTTTTTTAGTAAACAAAAAAAAAACCCACCAATTAACAAACTTCTGAAGGGCGAAGGGCTGAATAATAGACAAGACAGTCAATGCTTTAAGTACTGCTGGCATGATTTTATTTTGCTGCCATTACTGCAATATGATCTTTTCATTCACACTACAAGCTATCGCTAGATATCCCTCAGGGAAGAGGAGTGCCAAGTAGGGCTGCAACAGCTAATTGACATAATCGATTGAAAAAGTTGACAACTTTTTCAATCATCGATTAATCGGATTCCTATTGGTTGGCCCTGTTCACAGCCCCACACACGCTGCGCACCACCTCACGCTCGCCGCTGCCAGATCCGCCCGGCATCCACACGCCGCACCTCCTCCCCGCCTCACGCTCACCCAAATCCATGATTGGCACACGGACGCGGAGAGACGAAGTAAGGAGCAGGTGTGGGCGGACAGCCGCCGATACAGACCCAATCTCAGAAGCAAGTTGCAGGAAGACTGCACTTTCCCACACATGGTGCTCTATAATGTATTGCTGGGATTTGTATTCCTCTATAGCTGATGGTACATTGTGCTGTATATTATACATAGGACTACAAATCCCAGCAATACATTATACACTATGTATAATGTACTATTGCTGAGATTTGCTGTACTCTATAGCTGGTGGTATTCTTCATTCATTGATGTATAATGTACCATTACTGGGATTTGTAGTCCTCTATAGCCGGTGCCATTCATTGCTGTATAATGTTACACTTTTCATTTCACTACATTGCACACCACACTTTTTTTTAACTTCCACCGCTCCAAGCTTGCTCCTGTGATGGACTACAATCTCAATACAAACTAGTAGTCCCATCAATGGAGCCATTTAAAAAAAATGTATTATCTGATTAAATCGAACTTAATAATCGGCTAACTAATTTTGAAAATAATCGTTAGCTGCAGCTCTAGTGCCAAGTAATCCGAATCTCACCCAAAGCTCTATGCAAGGTCATAAGACAATGGAGAGAAGTTAACAGCCCCTATGGTGTTAATCTCTTGTCGAGAAAAAAAAAAAATTTGGGGCAACAGAGTAGGGAAGGGTAAAGTCCCATCAGCCAATTGTTGCTGCCTGGTGTCCCTTTGTTCAAGTTTATCACATAGAAACAGAAAGCGAGGAAAACCCTGCTCAGACAATGTCCCCACTATAAGATTTCCCTTCTGCTCATCCATTTTAAATTCTGCATTTACCCTCACTTTATGTCTCATTGACAGCTGTCACCAGGAAAAAGCAGGGGAACCCTAGCAAGGACAGACAGCAAGAATAATGTTACAGAGGGTTCCAGTCCTTCCGCCACTAACGAATAAGCAATTATTTAACAGTAGACTAAAACAATATGCACCCTATGGTGCAAGATATACATGTAGTAGCAATTGAGTGATGAGATTACACACTACTACGTGCCAGTTGTGAAATTGACCATAGGGAGTCATTGGTAACATCCGTTTAGAAATTAGTCACTACCCTGTGTGATTTATCCATTTGTTACTAAAATAATCTATACAGCAATAGCCCTTGGGTCTGTGTCGATGCCATCAATTTGGGACGCTTCTAAGAGGATTTAAAATTGAGCAGTGTATTTGACGACCAAGCGGGTTTTGCATGCCCATAGACTTGCCTATGGAATTGCAAACCCTACTTGAAGTGAACAAAAGCCCATCAACTCCAGCCATAAAAATGTTTAGCAATTTTAAAAAATGTTATAACATGCTAAAAAGCTAGCTGAACCCCACACTTGTACAACTCAACCATTAAATAGAGACCATTTAGGACAGCGATATCGGAAGTTGCAATTGCTGATGAATATTTAGAGGTGCAGGCTCTGGTGCTGCCATTCTGTCCTAGTTTCACTACGGACCTCAAACAAGCATGCAGCCAGGAAGCCAAAAGTACCATCCTGCACAACTTCACCTTCAAAAATAAATCAGCAATGGTAAATCCCATCGCTCTGACAGGCTATTTACACTTGATAATGTAGAACTGACCTATAAACTATAGGAACACTCCTGCAAGAACACTAAGGGGTTCATTGAAAATAAAGCTGATAACTAGCCAGTCTCCATTATACACAGCTTCGCTACACATACCATGGCCCATCCCATTCATAAAAATTAGTATGCAGTGTTTAGCTGCATTATTGTAGAAGAGCCAGTCGGCTTATGTGATCAGGCTCTGCCCCTGGCTGCTCCCCATTCAATTGTATGCCATTGTATTGAACTTCAGTTTGAGTCCTGAAACCAGTGGAGCACATAACATTTGTAAATGCACATTTTCCAGCTCCAGTGCAACCATACATCTGATTTTTAAATGAGCCACTAAGTCTCTAATGGATGCTTTTAAACCCAGGAGACAATATCAGAAAAACCCACGGTATAGTGGACAATAGGGGTAAATCATTGTGCATTAAGAGTCCCAACAATTACAGCTCACAGAGAGGATAGTGGCCTTTGAGAATAACCCACATTGATTATTACTTTAAAGCTTTATAGTTGGCCAAAACAGTTTACCGTTTAGATCAAAGCAGCCGTTATATCATTCTTGATTTCTGTTGAACTTACCCAAACTGACGTGAAGGCAGGAGGTTGTTCTGCCACTTCTCCAGATCCTTCAGCTGCACATCAAATCTGGGGCTGATGACACCACACTGCAACACCACAATTATACCACATTTTGGTTATATACCACTACACACCACAATTAAGAAACAGTTAACTGTACTTTTTTCAAATATATAAAAACCTGTAAAAAAAAAAACCTCAATTTGCATATCCATTGACAAACTGAACTATTCTGAGCACCAAAGAGCAGCAGAAACGCAGCAATAAACACTAAACATGAATAGTATCCCTGCCATGATTCTCTATTGCTTCTTGTTCATGTTTAATTTAAACTATTTTCCCCAAATGTTGCCATCCTCGTTTGCTCACTGTTTTGTTTTGGTTTTCACAAAATTAGCATTCTCACTAATCCTGGAGTCACCCATAGGAGGACCGCATATTTTAAACTCAGTAAGGGACATCTCAGGCAAATTAGCAACACAGATGCAAAAGCAAGCCATCAGTTAGCCATACAACTAATGAGTACCATCTTGAGTTGCTGAAATGTAATTTCAGCACAATGGACTAGCCTGCTGCATCATTTGTTCACTTTGATTTTTGATCTTTTAATTCAGCCCTCTGTAGGTTGATAATTTAATTTCCATCAAACGATGTGGCATCCATTCGTTCCCAACACATTACCCAGTCCAGTATACAGTAGATATCCAGCATATATTTTTCCCCATTGATGTGTTTTCAAAGTGTTCCTTTCATTTTGTTTGAGCAGTTTAGCTGTACACCAAGCTAGTGCTGCATTTCTTACACCGGTATACAGAAGGAAAAAAAAAAAAAATCACACCATACATAATACTGGACATACAGAAGAAAGGAAAGAGACTACATTTATAAGAGACACATTTATTTGTGCCATGAGCCATGTCTGAGAATAGCCAGATCCTGAAATTCAGCTCACTCAAAACACAACATTAAAGTGTATGTTCAGGCACGACCCACATACACCCAAACCTCCCCCCTCAAGAGCATGACCCATCATTACTTTTACGTTGTGCCTGTAGATAGAAGCAGCTTGTGTTACTCACTGTTAAGACATTACCAGGCTTGTAAAATGCATCCAGGGACCTCAGACTAAAGCTGGCCATACTCAGATTATCTGCAGATTTTCTGTGGTCAGATGGAAAAAGTGCAACAGATTCCTCCATCTACGCTAAACTGTGTGGATAGAGAAATCAACCACTGGGTCAAGCTTCAGTATCTTGCTGGTCAGCCCTGCTGGCTCTCAAAATACCCGAACACCTGCATCCAATCTGATTGTTGAGGTATTTTGAGAGCCAGTGGGGCCGACTAGCAAGATACTGAAGCTTGGCCCAGCGGGAGATTCCGCCATCCACACAGTTTAGCGTAGATGGAGGAATCTGTTGCACTTTCTATCTGACCTTAGAAGAGCTGTAGAAAATCTATTGTTGTATGGCCAGCTCTAAGGCATGCCCACTGACAAAGATTTGCCCCTAGACCTCCCAAAGACTTCTCCCCCTACACACAGGGTGTGGACAGGCTTTTGGGAGTTATGGCAGCAGCACTATTTTGCTGGAAAGAAAGCAACGTCTACATGTGGCACAGGACCGGAATAGTGGAGTCCTGGCTGACACTAATGGGGATTGCAAACAGCTCAGCAAGTATTTTTCTGCACTTGTGGGGTTTTTCTTTTTCAAAAAGGGATAAAATGGAGGGGACATGTGCAAGTATTGCAGAGAAGTATTTTGGGTTTTTTTTGCCTTGACAAATACTTTAATGTTATGGCTCACTTCTTGGTTGTGAGATGGGACTATATGTCATGTAGACATCTTACACATGTAGTAACATCTTAACACACTAACACTTGCTTAACTCCAGCACTATTGGGCTGGGGGTGTCACATAGCTATCATCCACTCGAAAGTGGAAACAGAGCTACTGAATGGCCCAAAGAAAGAATCCACACACACCAGAGTCCACCAACAAGATTTTATTCCACAAGGCAAAGAAAATCCAGTGTGCCTAGACTGCCCATCTAGAGGGCGCCCGCTCTAATGCGTTTCACCTGTTAAGTGCTTAATCATAGAGACATTGGGGTTGATTTACTTAGAGAACTATGAGATGAGTGATTTTTCACTCACCTCATAGTTCTAGCCGAGCTGTGACAATGAGACTGTCACAGGTGGGCTCAGTAGATCGGGAGGTGAGCGAACACATACAGGGTTCGCTCACCTCTCGATCCAGTCACGGCTCTCTGCTGCGACAGGGGAGGGGCTGGATTTCCCCCCTCCGATCCGCAGCGCTGACTGGCGGAACGGACGGGGGAGGGGGCGGGTACAGCTAGCTCTTCCTCTAGATATGCAGAGCCAGCTGTCACTCACGCAGCTGGGCGGATCTCGACATCGATGTCGGGGTCCGCCGCGGCGTCTCAGTATAACGCGAGCTGTAGCTCGCGGTATACTGAGCCTAGGGTGACGGGAGGACGCTAGTTTGTGTCCTCCCGTTACCCTAAGGAGAACTATGGGGAAAAGCCCTGACTCCATAGTTCTCCTTTAAGAAAAATAGGCTGTTCACTTTGCTTTTGCAGGGGAAGTTGCTCTTTGATTTAGTGAATGAGGTGTAGCTCCTCTGACTTCAATCACCCAATCATGTCCAAGCAATAATACGGTTTTCATTTTCCTTTCCTATGATTGGATATTCGTTGCAAACTGAAAATTCCCCACATTCACCGAGCCAAGGGAAACCTCCCCTGTAAAGTGCAAATTCCCATGCAAAGTGTACAGCCCATTTGCCTTTAGTAAATCAGCCCCGGTGTCTTGAGACTTACACACTGCACAACCAGACAGATGACAGTTTTCAAATAAGTAATTCATCTTCCACATTCAACTCCACTTCCTATGTTAAATCACAGGTGGACAATGAATTTGCATCACCACCTCCGTCCAGTGAAATGAAACACCAGTCACTGGCTCCTATCAGAACTGTACGCATTAAGAATGTATAGTCAAAATGTACAAATCCTTGAACAGGAAAATATTAAACCTGTAAGGTGAATTAGACCAAAACCAGCCAGGCTGGCCTATCAAGCACTCACATTCTCAGTCTCCTAAAACATGCACTACACAACTGTCCCCCATTCCAAAAAGGGGGACACACCAATCTAACCATGAACAAACTAAAGTCCAGAAGCTCAAACAAGGGATTTTTAACAAGCCAGGAAAGATGGTTCCACTAACACAGGGGTAGGCAACCTGTAGTGGGTGGAACTAACGGGTCCCTCCAACAACTCAACAAGCTGTGGAGGCAATGTGCAGTGCAGTAATGATGTCATTGGTACAAGGCAATAAGTGTTTGCAAAGACATTTGGTGCACACAAAGTGGATTTATATCCTGTGTGGATAGATAGATAGATAGAAGTTTATGCCTTGAGTTCAGCTGCACTTGCAGACAGCTTACACACATCTAAGTTATCAATTCAGTCACTGCCACAGGTTTACTTTAAAATTCACTGACTACCTGTTTTTTTTATCTCTTTACCCTGGAATTAAGCAAAAGCCTTCTGGATTCACATAAAACGTACCTTATTAAGTCTCCCTGTGAGATTGACAACAATTTTTCCGGCCCTGTGATCATCAATTATCTCAAATTCACCAATGTAGCCTGCAACAGAAAAAAAAGACATCCAAGAATAAAAAGCAAGCAGTTTCCATTATACCGATATTTAGGCAAGCAGGAATCAAAATGCATAGCAATTTTAAAAGTAGGCAAAATACCAGCCGATTATAGCGTCATACAGACGCTGTCACCTTCGCCCATTCAGGACAAATAGCGTCATACAGACGCTGTCACCTTCGCCCATTCAGGACAAAGCGACTGTGTACAAGGTGCACCCTGACCCATTAAAGTGAAACTAAACTCTTCCTTGTTTAAAAGGTTTTTAAGACAGAAGAAACTGCGCATGCGCAGCTCAGTGCACAGGCTCGACAAAGTGCTATGCCGAAATGAAGCAATTCCAAAGCGAATGCACAGGGTTACATCACGCCAACCGATCAAGAGGCTGAACCTGAAACATGTGAAGTTGGAAGAGCTGGCGACGGAGGAGCAGAAAGCGCAGCACTTGAGGCTCATCTACACTGCGACAATAGCCATAAAGTGCTAACTTGCTGTGCACAGTAGCAGATTATGGCAAACATCTACACAGAGCTTTTTTTTAACACTTTACCTCGGCTATAAAGTCACCCTTGCCAGGGTCAGCCACCGCTCCATCACAGCAGCACTAAAATTCAGTGACAGTGCCCAGGGGGGTGTGGTAATGTCACTTCCTCGCTCATGTGACCATGCTAGAGTCTAGCAATTGGCTGCTAAACCCGAGGACCGTCACAAAGGAAGAGGTCATATGCTTGCCCATACACAGAACTCTGACAGCTGGAGCAAAAAAGTGCTGGCAAGAGGAGTATTAGTGGGCAGTAACTTTGCCCTCTAAGCACATCTATAAATACAAACACATTGAACATATAAAGAGGAATTCTTACCATGCTTCATCATCACTGTAAGGAATCGCACAATCACTTTTGAGCACGGCCTGATGAGAACCTGACGCTTGCCACGTTTCTCTGCATTGTTGATGCTTTTAAGCGCATCGGCAAGCACATTCATGCGGACCATGGTGCCTGTAAGAAAACATGACATTAGTACATTAACAAAGGCTGTACAACATCACTACCTGCTTTTTGTGAACTGTGTTCCATCTCTTATACTACAACATGCCAGACACATCTTAACATTCCAGCAGCAGTCAAGTCCAGGTCTCTTACTATTTTAATACTTCTCTACCCCAACCTTTCTCCTGAAAAGGGAACACCTCTGTTTAAAAGGTGGCAAGCATTTAAGACATGCTTTGGGCATTGACATGGGCACAGAGAAGACAAAAAAAACCCCACACATCTTGGCACCCATGAGCCATGGGGTTGTGAATGACAGGACGTAGCTGTATGCTAGTAAACACTGCTCTGAAAGTATACTTGCGCACAGATATGGATGTGACCCCCCTGGATGCACGCTGTCTGCATCCAGGGGTCTACATCAACCTGCATAAATGTACACGCTCAGCAGTGTCTCCCAGCATACAGACATTTACTGTCATTTATCTGTACACATCAGTTGTTCCCAGGCATAAAGAAGTGTTTTTACAGTACACAGACCTGTGTCCATGTGAACGAGCCCTAAAAGTCAGGGATTGGGACATTTGGTACAGCTTAGGCTTCCGGCTGTCCATACCCTTTTATCAGCACAGCTTGAAGACATTTGTAGCTTTATAAACATCTCTAAGCATGACTAGGAATGCAGGAAAATGGTACAGGAATATAAAACGTAAGAGGCTCTCTTCACAAGGCCATGAGAAGGATTGATTTATTTTTTTGAGATTTGAAAAATCACATTTTATGAAAACAAATGGATGGGCACCCTTAGCCCTTCAACTGTTGCAGAACTACAAGTCCCATGAGCCACTGCAAGACTAAGCCATGATAGGATTTGTAGTGCCACAACAGCCAGGATGCCCAGGTCGTCTACCCCTGAAGTAAATGAATAAACCTTTAGGCAAGGATTGAAACTTGGTGTATACTGCTTCACTGTTATGTCAGCCAGTCCTTGTATTCGGAACTGAAAGCACAATGCAGGGCTTTTATAATGTGTATCCTCAGACCAGACTGAGGTCCTCGGTGCAATGATGACACTGATCACATCCGTTTACAATGACACCCCAACGCCTACATAAAAGCAAGCCAGTGGATCTGCAGCAGTTGTGGAACTACAAGTACCAGACTCCTTTCCCGTACAGAGCGCCCATAACCCCCTACACAGCCAGGCAGAGTATGAGGATAACCACACACTTCGGCTCCAAAGTCTCCCACAAAAACACTTCGAAGATCCACGGCCAGTCCGGCCGCTCAGCGCTGACAACCTGGAGTCCTACCACTCACACACAGCTCTGCCCGGCTCAGCACCAAGGCGGGAGGCAAGGAGCCATCTCCAAGCTTCCCAATCCATATAAAACACCGTGTGAACGCCGGACCGTCCCCATACCGAGCTATTCCGACAGCGCCAGCTCTCCGCTACACGGAAACCACACCGGTGAGCCGGTAAGCGTTGGGATGCCGACAATACTCCACAGATTTAAGTCAGGCCCGGGATTGTCCCTTACTCACCGGGTCTGCAGTATGGCGGAAAGAGGGAGGAGGAAGAACTCGCAGGGCCATATGGGAAATTTTCTAGCTCTCGCGATACTCGCTTAAGGACGTGATTGAACGCCTCAAGTCAGGCATTAGTAATTCATTACAAAAATCGTCAGTAGGATTTCTCGCAGAGTATCTGTATCGATTACAATAGCCTTGTGTTAAGACACTGTGGTAGATAGTTGCAGAGTTGACAGTTGTGCCGTTTTTCTGTGCTGTAGACACTGAGGGGAATTTACTAAGACTAGCTTTCTTTTTCAAAACTTAACTGAAGATAGAAGCTGGTTAGTCACCATGCACAGCTACTCATAATTCTGTCTTCTGTATTCTTAGTAAATGTGTGTAGCTAAAAGCAGATATGCTGAATTTGCCACAGCACACTGAATAACTCTGTGCCATGCTGCTGTGCAAAGACCCAAATAGAGTGTACACTTGCAATAAAGTTAATAGAAAAATAAAAATTACCCAGACACTAGTCCGCATGCTAAAACTCAGCGTTTTTTAGTGTCAGGCAAGTGTGAACATAAAGAGAACCTTCGCCCTCCCCCACCACCACCCTGATTTCCCCCTGTTCCATCTTACTTGTTATGCTGAGTTCTCACCATACAACATACTCATCTGGACAGCAAATTCAGCGTTTTGCTACGATCAGTAGATGTGCTGCCACAGCCCAGAGGCGCGTTCAGTTGCTCAGCCACTGCGAGTGCTGAGTTAGCAAACCGCCGCTGAATGCTGTGCTGCAAGTAAGCGCTCAGCACTGCTAACTTAGCACTCGCAGCAGAAGTGAATGTGGCTGCAGAGCGCTGAGTGTGACATGCATAATAGGAGAAGATGGGGACAGCATCAGCGGCCATTGTAACTGTGGGCACACCTGGCAGCAATGGAGAAGGGTGCCTGAGCCCCAATGGAGCAAATCACAATTCAATGTGGAAACCTACAATTTAAAATTGTGGTGGACGAGTGTGAACGAAAAACTGTCTGAGTAGCGCGGCACAGTTTGCTGAAGATACTCTTATTGCAACAGTGGTTCTCCTCCTACCTATCTAAGCGCTCCTTCAGCATCACCTACAATTCTAAATCCTCCCCTCCTCTTCCTCTTTCTGTAGGGGTCCCCCAAGGCTCTGTCCTTGGACCGCTTCTCTTCTCTATCTATAGGCATTAGTAATTCATTACAAAAATCGTCAGTAGGATTTCTCGCAGAGTATCTGTATCGATTACAATAGCCTTGTGTTAAGACACTGTGGTAGATAGTTGCAGAGTTGACAGTTGTGCCGTTTTTCTGTGCTGTAGACACTGAGGGGAATTTACTAAGACTAGCTTTCTTTTTCAAAACTTAACTGAAGATAGAAGCTGGTTAGTCACCATGCACAGCTACTCATAATTCTGTCTTCTGTATTCTTAGTAAATGTGTGTAGCTAAAAGCAGATATGCTGAATTTGCCACAGCACACTGAATAACTCTGTGCCATGCTGCTGTGCAAAGACCCAAATAGAGTGTACACTTGCAATAAAGTTAATAGAAAAATAAAAATTACCCAGACACTAGTCCGCATGCTAAAACTCAGCGTTTTTTAGTGTCAGGCAAGTGTGAACATAAAGAGAACCTTCGCCCTCCCCCACCACCACCCTGATTTCCCCCTGTTCCATCTTACTTGTTATGCTGAGTTCTCACCATACAACATACTCATCTGGACAGCAAATTCAGCGTTTTGCTACGATCAGTAGATGTGCTGCCACAGCCCAGAGGCGCGTTCAGTTGCTCAGCCACTGCGAGTGCTGAGTTAGCAAACCGCCGCTGAATGCTGTGCTGCAAGTAAGCGCTCAGCACTGCTAACTTAGCACTCGCAGCAGAAGTGAATGTGGCTGCAGAGCGCTGAGTGTGACATGCATAATAGGAGAAGATGGGGACAGCATCAGCGGCCATTGTAACTGTGGGCACACCTGGCAGCAATGGAGAAGGGTGCCTGAGCCCCAATGGAGCAAATCACAATTCAATGTGGAAACCTACAATTTAAAATTGTGGTGGACGAGTGTGAACGAAAAACTGTCTGAGTAGCGCGGCACAGTTTGCTGAAGATACTCTTATTGCAACAGTGGTTCTCCTCCTACCTATCTAAGCGCTCCTTCAGCATCACCTACAATTCTAAATCCTCCCCTCCTCTTCCTCTTTCTGTAGGGGTCCCCCAAGGCTCTGTCCTTGGACCGCTTCTCTTCTCTATCTTCCCCTCCTCCCTGGGTCAGCTGATCACCTCACATGGCTTCCAATATCATCTGTATGCCGATGACACTCAAATCTATCTTTCTACTCCACAACTCTTCCCCTCAGTGTCCTCTCGTGTCACTAATCTACTATCCGACATATCCGTCTGGATGTCGCAACACTTCTTAAAACTCAATCTCTCAAAAACTGAGCTCTTGATATTTCCTCCTGTCCATGCACCTTCTCCCATCTTTTCCCTTGAGATCATTAACACAACTATCCGTCCCTCCCCTCATGCCAAGGTCCTAGGTGTCATCCTTGACTCGGACCTCACCTTTCTTCCCCACATCCAATCGCTATCCAAATCCTGCCGCCTTCACCTCCGTAACATCTCCAAAATACGCCCCTTCCTCACCAAACCGCAAAATTACTCATCCACTCCCTTGTTATCTCTCGTCTTGACTATTGTAAATCCCTCCTCATTGGCCTTCCACTACACAGGCTATCACCCCCTTCAGTCTATCATGAATGCAGCTGCTAGACTCATACACCTAACCAACCGCTCAGTGTCTGCAACCCCCCTCTGCCAATCCCTGTACTGGCTTCCAATAGCCCAAAGGATAAAATTCAAAATATTAACAATCAGTTACAAAGCCATCCACAACTCTGCCCCCGGCTACATCTCAAACCTTGTCTCAAAGTATCACCCTAACCGTCGGCTCCGATCTTCCCAAGACCTCCTGCTGTCCAGCTCCCTTGTCAACTCCTCCCATGCTCGCCTCCAGGACTTCTCTAGAGTCTCTCCCATCCTCTGGAATTCTTTACCCCAACCTGTTCGTCTGTCGCCCACTTTGACTGCCTTTAGGCGATCCCTAAAGACTCATCTCTTCAGGGAAACCTATCCCACCTCAACCTAACCGCTCGACTATCACGTTCTCAAACAATTCATCCCCACGCAGCTCCCTCCTCATGTATCACTTCCCCCTCCCTTTTAGATTGTAAGCCCTCAGGGGCAGGGCCCTCCTTACCATCTTGTCTTGAATTGTATTGTGATTGTAATGTCTTCCTTATATTGTAAAGCGCTTCGCAAACTGTTGGCGCTATATAAATCCTGTATAATAATAATAATAACAGTGGGCTGGTGACCTAATTGTTGCAACCATATGAATATATTCATTTCCATCTCTTCCTCAGATAATGAAACATCCATTTCATTGGTAGCCACATAAAATATGCCATGGCTCTCAGTTTCCCCCTGTAAAACAGTAGAAATGTCACTAATGGCAGAGTTTGCCACTGATTCCTCCATAATTTTGCTTAGAACTGTGCAGCCGAAGCATTCAGTGAAGATGCTGCAGCAAACTGAAGTGCTGCAGAACAGCTACTCAGCTCTTGGCTAAGGAACTGAACGCCACTCCGGTGTTCTATCTAAAGTTCCAACTTATCGAGTTCTCCAACTGCCTGACTTCCGGTTTAGTTAGAACTAAGAGGTTTGGCCAAGAAAGCTCTTCTGCACGAGCGCCAGCCACGGCATTGCCCTATACACATACACCACAGCAATGAAGTATGAAAATGAAGTAGGATCACACTAATCCAGCACGTTATTAATCTCGGGTCCCCCACTCAATATGGCCGCCGCTTGAGTGGGGCACCTGAGAGTAATAACGTGCTGTTGCTCGAGTTTGCTGTTCTTGTTGTAGAAAAAATCCAAAGACCTGTAGCACTGCTTACCGGAATTCCCAAGTGTATGAAGAGGGTGCTCGTAGTGACTGCGGATGCCGCCGCCAGAGCCGTAGCTAGCTCCTTTTGCGCCTGAGGCAAGAACAGAAAATTGTGCCCCCTCCAGAAAATTGTGCCCCCCCCTTTGGGGGGGGGGCTTTAGGGGAGATATTAGGGGTTTAAACATGCCCCTGACATTTCCCTTTTGAAATAGAAAAAGAGATTGAGGACACAAAGTCCTCTGCCCATACAGGTGGGGGAGAGAAACGAGGATCCGAGGAGAAGCTGGAGCCTGTGCCGCTCCTCTTCTCCCTGCTGAGCCGCAGCTGTGTTGGCTGCCTGGCGCCCCTGTTGCCAATGGCGTCCTGTACTCATCTTGGCAAAAGGGGCAAGGGGGCGCAGCCAGGCCGGCCCTGGCTACACCCCCTCTCTGCTGCGCCTGAGGCGAGTGCCTCACTCGCCCCATGGTAGCTACAGCCCTGGCCGCCGCATTCAGTATAATCAAGTATAGGAATAAACATGTTTTTTTTGAGCCTGATGAAGGGGACCCTGCGCGGCCCCGAAAGCGCTTGTAATGATTGAACATCAATAAATGGATTTTCACTGACGCTTAAGTCGTTGTCGTGCTGGTGACATTCCTATACCTGTTGTTGTTGTAGGACACTGAGCAATTCCTCCTTGCACGCTGCAAATCTCTCGTGTCGTTCAGTTCCACATGCTAGGAACCATCTTAACCTCTCAGCTGCTATCTTCCTCTGTTCCCTGATGTCCTGGAACCTCTACCTGCCCGCTTCTTTGAGTGATACACTCCAGGGACTGCTTGGACTACAAATCCTATCTGCCACTACTAACCGCAAGTACAAACTCTATTACTGGACTTTTACCACATGCTGTTTCACCCTTGTACTTAGTACAACCAGCTATGCTGTGTGGGAGCTCTGCCTATGTTTTAGTTAACCCATTTCTGCTCAGACTACAAATCCCATCCGCCACAACTAACCGCAAGTAGAACCTTTTGATACTGGACTTTAATTGTATGCTGTTTTTTCAGTTGTACTTACTACATGCTGCTGTTGTCTGGGATCTCTGCTTGAGCTCTAGTTAAGCCTCATTGCTAGGACTACAGATCTCATCTGCCACTGCAAACAGTCAGATCATTTCTTGATACTGGACTTTAATCACATCCATGCTGTATTCATTTTATTAGTCTATTGGTCTATTAACTATGATGTACATTTTTGATGTTTCATAGTATTATTCTTTCTCACTACATGCGTTCAATGCCGTCATCTTTAAAAGACATTCTAGTTGTTTCCTATATTAGTGATTTTGAACCATATTTTTGTCTTGATGCTCAGGTAACATAGTTTTAGTACAAAGATAAGGAACTTTTTTCTAGTTATGTGATTTCAATTTTAAAATCTCATTGTACTCACTGAAAATAGCTGCCGTTCTTTTCAATTTCAATAGGTTTTTATTGAGCATTTTCAACAATACAAAAGTATATAGTATTGAACATCAATTCAGGTCCCCGCCGTTCTTTTCAAAATGTCACTTCTTTTGTGAATTGTGCTTCTGCTATCAATTTTAGTGTGAACTTTTATGTTACAAATATTCTTTGTTCACTCCGTCTGCATTTGTTTCACAGGTTTGCTTTGCAACTTTGTTTGCAGATTGTTAAAGGAGAACTATGGGGTTAAGGCTTTTCCCCATAGTTCTCCTTAGGGTAACGGGAGGACACAAACTAGCGTCCTGCCGTCACCCTAGGCTCAGTATACTGCAAGCTGTAGCTCGCGGTATACTGAGACGCTGAAGCGGATCCCGACAATTGTGCCGGGATCCGCCCAGCTGTGTGACTGACAGCTGGCTCTGCCTATCTAGAGGCAGAGCCAGCTGTACCTGCCCCCCCCCCGGCCGTCCTGCCAGTCAGCGCTAGCGGATCGGAGCGGGGAATCAAGCCCCTCCCCTGTCACGGCAGAGGGCCGTGACAGGATCGAGAGGTGAGCGAACGCCGGTATGTGTTCGCTCACATCCCGATCTACTGAGCCGACCTGTGACAGTCTCATTGTCACAGGTCGGCTAGAACTATGAGGTGAGGGAAAAGCACTCACCTCATAGTTCTCCTTTAAATAACCCTCAGTTCATATTTAGCTAACTGTGTACAGAAATAACTCAAGTGTGTTATTTACTTGATGCTAGGGCATTTTAGGAGTTTCTTAGAGTATTATCAAAGAAAGGCAGCCTGGGCAGGAGCCTAAAGCTTGCCATACACCTATAAACCAGGGACTTGGCACAGCTGAAGATGCCATTGACGCTGAGTGGAGCAGGAGGAAAATATCCAAGTTCTTGCAACCCTCCCTGCACACACACCACTAACCACTTTGTGAAACTACAAGTCCCAGCCTACATTGCCAGCTTATGGCAAGGCACAATGGAAATAGTAGTTTTACTAACACACTAATGAATTCAGAGATTATTTGAGGATCTAAAGCCAAGTGATACACAAATAAGATACATTTTTGTAAATAGTTAAGATACTCAAATGCATTTTTAAGATTTAACTCCTGAGTTTAGTGTCACTTTAATATTAAGAAGGTCTTAAGCTCTTGATGCAAAGGTTGATATTTGATGAAAGGACACTTTCTACTTAGGAGTAGCGGAGGACAAATCCTTCCTAATGCACCTCGCAAGTCCAACAATAGGAGACAATGGAAGAGGGATGCACACGCTGCCTTATAAATGATTGTAAAATAATCTTGTGAATGTTGTAATGTGTCCTTACAAGTTGCCCTTATATACTACTACAGCTGTCTGAATGATGACACTATTGAAAAGTTGAGAGAAGACTGGCCAGCCATGCAGGGAATAAACCTCCTTCTGTCCACACTAAAGTCAGGAAATCCTACACACACCTGCAACCATATTTATTTAGTAACAGGTGGAGTACATCTTTTTATTATCATCCATTATATATGACAAAAGAAACACACTCAATGCACAGATAATATAGGCAGGAGATTAAAAAGCACAAATGTTGCCAAAGACACCAGAGGTCACAGGAAAAAAAAATCACTAGATGCCCAGGACATTATAGATGCCAGGGAGTGTGCTGTGTGCCTGGCACAAGCCAGTGAATCTTGGAGGTACTCTTGTCTGGCAATAGAAAGTGTATCCTGATCAATACAAACTGTGTTTCTAAAGCTGACCATACACTCTGCGATTTTCGTTTGGGAATTTTCATTGCTGCCAAGAACTTGCGTTCGATTCCAGCTCACATAGCCCATCAAGCACAGACCGATGTCGTTTCGATAATTGCTCGTTAGAAATACTAACTCACCAAATTTCGTCCATAGACAGAACAGATTTTTGTTTGCGCATGTGCATTGTTCTTGCTGCGATTTTTTTTTCGTATGAAAACGCCACTAATCCATAATAACTAATTTATCCATTTTCGTACGATTCTAAAAGTTTTCCAGCTTCACCCTTTGCGAAAATTCGGCCAGGAGTACAGTAAAAAAAAATATTGGGCTTCCATCAACTGATTGATAATCGTTCGAAAAACCATTCATGGAGGATTTCTGAACGATAATCGATAGGTGTATGGGCACCTTTAGTCAGGAAACACTGCTATGAACTTTGATTACCCCAAGTGACACTTGGAAAACTAGAGCATCTTGATCCACCTGTGTAGTGTATAGACATGGAAGCCAGCAAAACATTTGCTTCGTTTTGGATAATTCGTTATTTCGGTTTTCTGGTGTCGGGTCTGAAAGTCAATTAGTTTCGGCATTCGGATTCATGACATTACATGTTTACTTTGTTTCTTTTTAATTTCTGGCACCACAAACAAAAAATCCACAAAAAACAGTGTGGGGGTCCCTCCACCAATTCATACCAGACCCTTTAGATCTGGTAGGAAAGTTATGGGGGAACCCTGATGTAAAAACAAAATAAAAAACAGCGTGCGGTTTTCTGGCAATTCATACCAGACCCTTTAGGTCTGGTAGGATTTTTAAGGGTAAACCCCAACACCAAAAAAAAAAGAAATGGGGTCCCCCTAAAATCCCATACCAGTCCCTTAATCCGGGGCAGCAGCCTGGCAGGGCAGGAAAGGGGGGGACGAGCAAGCGGCGTGCCCCTCCCTCCACCATACCAGGCCACATGCCCTTGGCATTGGGAGGGTGTTTTTCCAGGGGGGGACCCCAGGAAAAGCACCTTGCCCCATGCCGATGGGGACAATGGCCTCTTCCCCACAAGCCTGACCTGGTGGTTGTGGGGGTCTATAGGCAGGGGGGCTCAACTGCATCTGGGTACCCACTTTCATAAATGCGGCACCCAGATTGGGGCCACCCCCCTTGTGAATAAGTAAGGGGTACCCTTACTCATTCACTAAAGGGTTTAATAGAATGTAAATAAACACAAAACACCTTAGAAAAATGTATTTTTTTTTTTTTTTTTAATTATTGTTAATTCTGTGACAGTTAATCACTTTAGCTATTCTGTGACAGCTGTCAGATTCTTTACAGGGGATAGAAGTGTCCTCAAAGAAGCAGAAGCTGTTGCAGAATAACACAGATCTCTCAGCTACTTTCATTGTTTACATTTTGCAACAATATTGTGTTACTTTGTTTTCATTTGAGATACAAGTGAGAGTGGTAAATGACAGCTCTCCCTCTTGTTGTGTTTCGTTTCCAAATGAATTTAGCCAACAGGAAACTAATTCTACCATGAAAGACTCAGTTCATTGTGTTTGCCTCCAAATTAAAACATTTTAATTAAAAATTTTATATTTTTAATTTTTTTTACAGGAAACCCTAGATTTTTTTTTTTTTTAAATAGATAATTTCCCTTAAGATTACCGAATATCTTTTTAAAATGTTCCCTGGATGCAAGATAGATGTGTGCAGGGACAGCGAGCTAGTCCAAACTGCATGCAATGGTATCAAATACAATTACATATGGACTGCTGCTTACAGATTTGTAGCATATTTTGAATTCTTACTGCAGGAATTGGTAGGTTCCAGCCACAGGAATCCCAAAAGGCAAAAGTGAAAGAGAAAAGAAATTTAACAAAAAAATTAAAGGAGTACTGTATCAAATCCTTTTAGTCATTGGCCAATGGCCATTTTTTTTTCATCAAACACAGTAAAACAGCTTACATACCAAAAACCTTTTCAAAAACATCAAAAAAGGATTAACATAATCTACAAATAAAAATTTACAGGGCTATTAACTAAAGGGTGAAGAGTTTGGAGAAGGCCGGAGAAGAGAACAATCTAGGACAACATAGCTGAACTGGAAAGTGAGCTGAATTGGAGGATTTTTCCAAATCAGCTGCTTGAGCCTAGATTGTTCACTTCTCCGGCCTTCTCCAAACTCTGCACCCTTTTGTGAATAACCCTGTTAAAGATAATAAGAGGGAGATGTGGTCTCCTCCCTGTCCATCTCCACTAATTGCCCTCTAGGTGCAAAGTACTGGTATTGGCTGGGACCTTCATGGCCAATACCCATGGACGGGGTCTGGATTGCCTGGGAGTAGCCATAATAGACATGCAGCGGTGGTGTTGGTGGCAGCTGCGGTTCTGCTGGTTGGGTGGGATGTTGGGGCATTGGAATACATGGTTGGGGAGGAACCTCCTGCTGGTATGCAGTCAGCAGGTTAATCATCAGTGATGGGCCAAACACCCTCCTGTTTGGTTCGAATTCGAACTTTAGAACATGGAAAAAGTTGGAATTCGAACTCAAACTCAATGCAAGTCTATGGGGCTAGAACTTTTAAAATCAATTGACCCCCTTTTGAAGGCTTATATGCAATTTATAGGCCATAAAGGGTATGGGGATTTGGGTACTGCCCTGGGTGACATGAATCAATAAAAAAAAACAGTTATTAAAGGAGCAGTGATTTTAACATCACTTAAAGTGAAACAATAAAAATGAAAATAAATATCGTGCCTGGGGGGTCCCCTTAAACTGCCTGTAAAGTGGCAAAGCTGTACAATGTATAGAACCTGCTGCAGCAGGTATGGTTTGCCTAGCATGATTGAGAAACACTTTGCTAATGATAGAATAGCACTAGGCTCTGAATAGAACATACCACTCAAACTTCTCCTCAGGACTGGAAACAGAGAAGAACTGAGTGACAGAGGAGGAGGTTCCTGTATCTTTGCTCAGTGCTTCTCGAGAAAAAGGCCTTTATCACCAGGTCTGACAGGGTGCTAAATCAAGGGTACTTTTCACAATACTTATCCAGTGATAAAGCTGTTCTCTACTTTTCTCCCTTTATTAAACAGGTACATTCCCATTACTTTCTGTTTACTTATCACCAGGATGAGAAGAGGTGAGATATTTCAGTTCCTACCTGACTTATCACGGGTTATTAAACACCATTTTCTAGACTTTTCACTTTGCTAAGGTGAAAAAAGCCTTCTCACTGCTTATCACACTCTTTCACAGTTTATTAAACGTACACCTATGTTGGGGTTGTTCTGTGTGTTTTTTTGTTTTTTTTTCAGATTGTAAATAAAAAGTTTGCCTAGTAAAATACTTGTTGCTCACTCTATGCCTGTTTGCATGTTTGTTTGTGTCTTTGGACTATTACCAGTATATTTTGGTGAAATTGTGTCCAAACTGGAGCCAAAAGAATCTGAAGCAGTTGCCCATAGCAACCAATCAGCTTCTGTCTTTCCTTTTAAAAATTCAACTGAACCAACTGAAGAATGAAGCGGATTTCCCCCACCCTCATGTAGCACAACATGTATAGGGAAAACATGTAGGCCATAATAACAATGTAGGCCAGAAAACCCCCCACTAACTGTAACATGTTAACCGGTGTGACAAAACAAGGGATGGAGAGGGGGGGAGGGGAGATTGGTGCCCTCTCTCTCTCTTTGATCAAAACAATATCAATTCCCTGAGGATCTTAGAGTAAACAGTATCAGTATACATGCAGGATGCATAGAATTTGGACATTTTTGGTAATATCTATAAAGCATTTTACTAATCAGAGTTCTGCTTTTGAGTCTTTCCCATTTGATCATAGTGCGGGAAGACTTTAGCTGCAATGCTGGCCCAGCTCTCCATCTTCCTGGCATTATTTTTGTAAAAAGGACCCCTAAGATCATATAACACAGGATGCTCCTGAACATACCCAATAAATATACAGTATCTACGTCCATGAGCAATGATATGACTGGCACTGCACTGCACAGCACTGTACAGGATACTGTAAAAATAACCACTTTACCTAACCAGCAAGTGACATAGGTAGTATCAATCATCAGAGGAGCCAAATACCTTTTGATGGTTACATGTGTTTGAGCGTATTCATGTGTGGAAAAAAAGCATGCTGTTGTACTTTATTAAAAGCGGAACACAATTGTGTGAACTGGCCTCTATTAAAACCATTGGAATTACCGTGTATGTGTATTTGGCACATTTAAAAAATGCACCTCAGTCCATATATGATGCTGCACTCATGACAGCGCAAGGCTTTCAAATGATAGGTAGGTGCTTGAATTAATAGGATCGGATGTTGCCACACCAAAACCAGATCAATGTATATAAAGTAACCAGCACTCCATGTAATTGCATCACACAAATGTATTATGAAGAACACTGTCACAGACATACAGTATACAGGTGAAACTCGAATAATTAGAATATCGTGCAAAGTTCATTTATTTCACTAATGCAACTTAAAAGGTGAAACTAATATATGAGATAGACTTATTACATGCAAAGCAAGATAGTTCAAGCCGTGATTTGTCATCATTGTGATGATTATGGCTTACAGCTCATGAAAACCCCAAGGACCCCAAATCCACAACCTCAAAAAAGTAGATTATTACATGCATCTATAAAACAAGGATTGTACATAGAACAATATCGGACCTCTGAAAAGTACAAGCATGCATATCTACTCAGTACTTGATTTGGGCCCCTTTTGCAGCACTTACTGCAATTACTTTTGCACGATATTCTAATTATTCGAGTTTCACCTGTATACTGACGTTTCAGAGCCGCCCAGGGTCACTTTTTCAAGGCAACATAAAGTGACGTCACTGATGAATTCATAAAGTTGTGTTCCAGCAAAGTAGGAGTTTTTGTACTCACCATAAACTCCTTTCTTAGTGTCCATAGAGCGACACAGAAAGTCTATAACCTTCAGGTTATACTGCTGTCTACGGGAAGATTGGACACTGGCAAACAAAAAAAACCTGTAGGCGAGCCTAGCATAACCCATCATTATACCTGTTTGTCACAACTTCGTAGCAAAGCAGTACCCATAGCATGATCATAAACACAGAGTGATGGAATCTATGTCCCTCACTGGACTCCAAGGAATTTTATGGTGAGTACAAAAACCCTTTCTTATTTCCATCCATTGAGGGACACAGGAGGACTTAGCCTTCAGGACACCCAAAAGCACTCCAACTGAGGGGTGGGCAACACAGCGAACAACAGAGAACTAGGGACTGCCTGCAGCCTGGTAGAACTTAGAGAATGTGTAAACAGAGAACCAGGTGGCAGTCTTGCAAATCTAGGAAACAGTTGCTTGATGCTGAAAAGCCTAAGAAGCACACACAGATCTAGTAGAGTGCACCTTGACAGGAATGGGTGGAACCCAATCCTTGAGACCATAAGCTTGGATGATGGTCTGCCTGAGCCAACTAGAGATGGTGCAACAAGAATCCAGTGCACCATTATGGGGTCCATCTGGGATTGCAAAAAGTGTGTCAGTCTTCCTGAAAGAAGCAGAGGCTAAGAGGGAGTCTCACAGACAAAACCACAGACAATAGAGGGAAATGTCCTTTTGATAAACTAGACAGACAAACAGAAGAACAATGTTTTGGTTGAGATGAAAGGCAGAAATTGCCTTAGGCAAGAAAGAAGTCCCCATGCAGAACCAAAAAGTGGTCAATGTCTCTAACAGCTTTAAACTGCGGTTTCTTTAGCGCCGAGAGAACCAAATTCAGATCCCAGAGTCACAGGAAAATGCATGTGTGGAGCTACATGGGAGACCCCCTGTACAAAGGCCTTAATCAAAGCGTGAAAGCCCAATGGTCTCTTAAACCTAATAAAAAGGGTAGAAACCTTTCCCACGATAGTACTGAGAGCCATAGAAGAATGTCACCAACACACCGTAAGTTGAAAAAATCGAAATGTTCATTTATTGCCAATAGCTGTATCTCATTGGCAAGCGATTTCGGGGCCACGCAGGGTCCCCTTCATCAGGCTTAGAGATGCATCAACGCAGAGAGGACCTTGACATTAACAAACCTGTAGCAATACACTTTGCAAACATAAAACATCAAGTGCATGAGCTTAAGGGCAGGGTTATTGAGCAGGTACCCACAATTCCAAGGGGTGGGGACAGATCCAAACAACTGTTACAAAGAGAGTCGTTCTGGATATACACTGTTGACTGTGTCCAACCTAGGGGCTTAAATGCCAACCTATCTTTAACCTGCTTTCTTGAAAATAGATAGCCATTTACATGCTGCATTTATCATCCACGTTCATGGCTACTTTTAATCATTAGTGAGATGGTTCACCAGTGGGCCATATAACATAGTGACAGCTTTGGGTTTCACATATCTAATTTTACTTTCCCATCCCCTGATCCCTCTTTTCTTTCCCTCCGTGTTTATACATCGGCTTCATATAACCCTTATTTTTCTCACTTGCCTTCCTTGCTCATCGCTCCTTGCCCAACTACCAGCAGAGCACCTAGTGTCTGCCCCAAGGGGACAAACAATTGGTACCTTAAAGGTCCAGCATTACTTCAGTGCACATACAATGATTTTTTCAATGGTTAGCCTAGGTTCATTACGATATACTCAACTGTCAGTATGAAATACCAGAGGTACAATAATGTAATTACTATCCGTGTCCACACATGTGCTATGTATGGACAGCATAGGTTTTATTACAGTCTATCATTTCCGTTATTTTACACCTTATTTGCGTCCCTTTGCTTCAAATGAGTGTTCCATATGTATTTCCTTGCCTTATGTGATGTCAAGCATACAGTACCTATATGTTTCTATTTTGCTCCGTTGTTCAGGGCAGTCTTTGATCATTGTATATTTGCTTTAACATGCTTCCTTAAGTACAGCACCAAAATTGTATGCTAATCTTCAATTGATTTCATGTATTGCCAATCTGTATTCATATGAAATCATTCGGGCTTCGTACAGACCGCTTGAGCCTTTACTACATACCAGATCTCCAGTCCGTACTGCGCACGTTCGAATCGGACGTGCGTTTCACAATTCAGCAGCCCTACTCGTAACCATTTGCAGGAAGTGCCCGGTGTTCCACGCGGCTGAAGTAATGGTGGACGAGACAGTGCTGGCTCTCAGCGTTGTTGACATAACGAAGGGCTGCTGTGCGAGCAGCCAACGGCCGAGACAGTGGTGCACGCCCTTCTCACCTACATGCCTATCTTATGCAAGTCTTTTTGAATTGTTATGGCGGGAATGCAATTAAAGGGGTGGGAGGTTCTCCTTTTTACTGCACTTGGTTTATGTCTATACAAGTGGTGTGGTTTGTGTTATACTCTGTCATTCTGGGCCTGATGAAGGGGACCCTGTGAGGCCCCAAAAGCGCTTGCATTGTATGACAAGTTTGTGTCATTAAATGGATCGCTTTCACGTTTGAATTGGTGTGCTGGTGACATTCCTGAACTTTATTTTTTATCAACTTAAGGCTTAGGGTACATGGTAAAAACCTCAGGAACTCCGGAAACCCAAACAGCAGATGAGGGTCCGATGCCTGGAGGTGACCAAAGTCACTGTAGTTGGGTAGTATGAACCGACCCAAGACCAAAAAGGTCCAAGAGGCTCTTTGCAAGTAAGAGCAGGCAAGTGCTTAGGCAATAATGCTGGGGGCTCTGGACCTAGAAAGTTCTCTGGAGCTAATCAGAAAGCATTCTATACAGAAGGTTCCTGAAGGTCACTTCCAGGCTATCTCCACAATGCCCAGTCCAGCAGGGTCTAGACTGTCCACCCCAGGTTGTGGCTAGTGTGCAGTCCCCTGCTTTCCCACAATGCAGTGCTTGGTGCCTAAGTTGCCAATCTCCAGTACTGTCACATGAGGGAGTCAAACTTACTACAGCTAATCAGACAGCCCAGTGTAAGGGAAGCATGGGGAAGTCAAGTATAGGATCTTTAAACTCGCTCCTATAAAGTGAGCTTACCATTTTGCCTGGTACGGACACAGTACAGGTTCACTTGAAATCTTTTCCACTGTAAGGTACTATGTGCTACTGACATGCCGAGTTGTGACATTTTCATCTGAAATACTGCTGTCACCAGCCCAACAAACATCTCCATACCCATTTTGGGAGACTCCACTAATAGGCATGTTATACAAAATGTATGTTCTACCCTTTAGTAGATTCTACAAAGAAATACATAGAGGACACACAACAGTAGGGATGTCCAGATACCAGTGCCGATATCGCATTTTCACGAGAACTACCAGGGTGGCAGCGGCTGCAGCTGGGACCTTGGAAAAACTGTCACATGACACTAAACAAAAATGTATCAGTACTTGTGTCTGTGAATACACAAGTACTGATACATTTATATACACACACAAAACAACAAATTCCATGAGCCACGTATGCTCCTTAAAAATGACAGCTGCCTTCTAACTTTTGAGTTTTTGTCTAGTCTTGGAGCTGGAAAAGTATCTGTACATGTACTTGTACCGGGTACGGTACTTGGTATCTGCACATCCCTACACACCAGTGATAATCAGCACAGCAATAGATGTTTTCCCCCCTCATCAGAACCCCCCCAATAAACAAAACAATGTATTATTTATATACTAGGTTTATTACATCCACTGACAGCAGGAAGACATTTACTTTGCAAAACAAAGAAAGAAAAAAAAGCACAATAAAAACATTATACACAAAAGGATAAAATAAAATAAAGAATATTTACAAGAGGACGAGAAAACATTTAAAATAGAGGAAGGAATTGTGTCCATATGACACGGACAGTTGAGGACTACAGCAGTTTATCAAACACTCTAGAGATAAAGACTTTGTACACTAGAGAAACATTACAAGTTTCAGTGCAACAGATTTAGAAAGATACGGCATTGGCAGTTATTGGGGAAGTGATCGGCAATGTTAAGGTCAGGCATATACTTTATCCCCAAATACCAAACGTAGAACAAAAAAAAAATGCTCCCATGGAAGTTTCAGTGTGATAGTTAGTGTGAACTTATTCATTCTTTTTCTCCTTCTGCTTTAGAAGTTTGTTTATTTCCCGCTTTCCCATGCCTACAAATTTTGTAATAACTCCATGTCTGTTGAGTCCAGGAAGCAGAAGTGCAAAACTCACTGAAAAGAAAGCAGAAGTTTTTATCAATGCATTAAATCAGTATAATAAATAGTCACAACTATATAAAATGTCAAGTAATACCTTCTAAGCTACAAGCCCTCCAAACTGCAAAGAACTCATCACTGCAAGTCAATTTCTTACTTGCTGCCATTCCATTTTATGCCTTTAGGATAGACCTAGCCATTGAGGTATATCCACGTGCCAGTCATTGCCAACAGATACATCATATTCCCTACAATATTTAGGGCCCAATCACAATATGCATTGCAAAACCATAGAACTTCCAGTGCACAGAGGCATTTTGCATTAAGGGAATGATGAAACTCCTTTCAGGTTTTTTTTTGCCATCTGTGTCCCGTTAGGGAAATTTCCCTATACTTTCTGACTTATAAACAGGAGCTTAGAAGAAATCTCTCCAAAGTGAGCAAATGCTCTCCTGAAACTGTTGTCACCCCAACAGGTATCCCCGCTGGAAGATTTTTCTTTTATTTCTGTTCTTGTGACAACTTTTCTTCTCACTTTCAATCTCAACAACAGTAGATCCCAGGGACAAATAATCAGCAGGGACATGTGCAGCAATAAAAACCACACAAGGCTTCTAACTCCTCACTATTCTATGCAAACCTAAAAAAAAAAAAGGGGGGAAATAAAACCTACCGTCACTCCTATTTCAACACAGTGCACTATACAGCAGGTGCTTTTTATGAACTGTGCATGGTATGTTGGGATACCATTTGCGGTTATAGGGAAGATCTCGCAGTGCTAGTTGTTCCAAAGCAGTACCCTGACAAATATACCTTTTGTCTGAAATTCCTCCTGCAAAATAGCAGTGCCCCTGCTGGTCTGAGTGTGCATAGGCCTCATAGCTGCAAAAGAGCAGTGCCCCTGCTGGTCTGAGTGCGCATAGGCCTCATAGCTGCAAAAGAGCAGTGCCCCTGCTGGTCTGAGTGTGCATAGGCCTCATAGCTGCAAAAGAGCAGTGCCCCTGCTGGTATGAGTGCGCATAGGCCTCATAGCTGCAAAAGAGCAGTGCCCCTGCTGGTATGAGTGCGCATAGGCCTCATAGCTGCAAAAGAGCAGTGCCCCTGCTGGTATGAGTGCGCATAGGCCTCATAACTGTAGTGTGAACCTTTGGCTCTAATGCCCATGAATACTTGTCTCAGGAGATTTGGTGATGTCACTATTGTGCTGCTTACTGGTCTCCTTATTGGACTCACACTCAACCTCCATGCAGAGACACCATGCAGAACAAGGCATGACAACTCTGCATTGGGGAAAACATTCCCTCTACCTGCCTTTTTAGGGCACAAATTCAGTTACTCTTTAATCAACAATGAATGCTCACCAACAGTGGGACATTGGCATATAATATACTACCTCTGCGGACTAGTATATAAGTGGATATGACTAGGTATAAGCCACTCATATAAAAGACAGGGCACTAATCAATACAATGCACTGTATGCGCAGGAGACATTTATATCTAAAAGCAAAACAGGAGGTTTGGATATTGGACATAGTATTTTAGTAAGAGGCCCCAAACAAATGTAAAAAAATTGATGAATGTTGCTGAGAATTAAACTGAACATCTAAACCGGAATAGAGGAAATACTTACCTATAAGATATGTCAGGAGAAGGTTATGAACCTGCTGTCCAATCCAAGCTACAACAGCAAGAGTTGTGATCATAGACATAAAATACTAGAAAAGAAAACCAAAAAACAACATTACTGGTGTCATATGGCCATCATACATTTAAAATCATGCTCTAATTAATACAATTCACAAAATGTAATGTATGTAGCACAAGGGCCTGAGTTAGTCTTGTCAGCCATTCTGTAATCACTGAACAGCAGCACTGCAGCAGCACGGAGAGCCAATCAGAGCTCTAATGCTCTGCACAATGCCATCAGGGAACATACGTGCAGAACAGAAGACAAAAGGGATACGTTCATCGGTATGTGGATGTTCTATAATTGTCCAATCCCAGCCAGAAGGTGAAAAATACTGGTGAGCAAGAGGTACTTTGAAAGGATTATACACACCAGTTAGAAGCTCGTGCTTTTCTGTACTATAAA
>NW_017307921.1:40427-51034 GCF_000935625.1 Nanorana parkeri | reverse complement strand
CTAAAACCCCTGCCATGTTATTTTTGAGGTCTGTGTACCAATAAGTACATTTCCCTTCACTTCCTGTCCTAGAGAGGCAACAGGAAGTTAGAAGAAATCTGAAGTAGGGGGAATTCCCCTCCTAGGCCACTGTCCCAAAACAGGTATCCCCATCTAGACAATTTCCCTTTACCTCTGGCTCTGGGTGCACCTCTAAAATTTTGGATTTCCCCTAATTTTCTTGCTATGCGACAATGCTCGCCATTACAAATAGAGTGATAAATCTCCTCAGTGGGGACACACACAGCATGGACAGTCTGCCTAACCCTTGCCATTCTATCCAAAACCTAAAAAAAAAAGCCTAGAGAGATGCACTTTAAAAGGACTGATGCTGGTACGCATATTAGTTGTTTTTTTTTGATGATTTATACATTCTACAATTATTAGATTTTTGTTAGTACTTTTTGGTGTTTGTAACCTTACAATCATGCCTTTCAATATTGGAGTACAAGATATCCTTACCATCTTGGGCTTTTCTTCCTTCAGGACAAAGAGACGGCTCCACCAGCCAACAATCCTACGTCGGGTTTTCACAAGGTTGCTGCAGATCTCATGAAGTCTCTGCTGCTGCTCAGTGGTCCTACACAATACAGCAAAGTAAAAAGAATGGCAGAGTTTTTGAACCTGTAAAACAATTACAGCACAGAACGATTTCCTACAACACACTAGGAAAACCTAAAAATATTTCATAGTGTGGACAAAGATTAGTTTCCCAAAGACTGATCCTCTACTTGGTCTTTACTTCTGTCTAAGATTCCAATGGTGAGAGCTCCCCCAACTCCTGGAATAACTTGTACAGGCTCATCTTCTCTTTTTCAAGTTCATGTTGTCAGTAGCCCCAGTAACTTCTACCTAAATATGAAGATCCCACTAGAGCAGTGCTGCCCAACTTAAGAGTCCAAGGGTCACACTTGCACTGTACCCCATCCAGGTAGTATGAAATGCCCAAGGTACTGACAATGGGTGAAACCCCAGGTCCTCCATTGTGCTTCACCTATCATGTCATCACCTGTTCTCTATGCACTTATACTGGAGCAGATAAAACACAACTGAGGACATGCATCCTCCAGCCTTTCACCCACCCATCTGTCACCATGATGTCACACTCGCTCTCTCTACTATGGTTCCAGTCAGGCTTCTTCTCTGCAGCACCAGCTGAGCACCTGTGCCAGAACGTTTTGGATGCTGGAGTCCCAACACACTCATGCATCAGCAACTACCAACTGGCAATTACAGATAACCACATGCATCTCCCTCCCCAAATGCATCACAATCTACCTTACAACCAGCCACTCCCATGTGCAACGTCTCCCACAAAAAGGAACAGTAACAATCTACAGTGCCCAGTGCTGCAAAGCAGAGTGTTCTCTGCCAGTTGGGACAGTCCTGCACTAGAGGCTGCATAATGCAATATATCCCTCTTTAAAGGATCAACTGCACTGAGGTGTGCCAAATACACCTGAGCAAGATCAAAACCTAATAATAGTTATTGTATCATGAATTGATAAACGTAGTATAAGAGAAGTAATACCAACCATGTGTTGGAGCCAAAAATTCTGGGAGCCAATGTGGGAACAAGATAGTCAGCCAGACATAGGCACATAACGAAACAAGATACACCCGAAAGAACGGATGGGTCCAGGTAATAGATCATCCTGTAAAAAGAATGCAATGTACAAAAACACATCTTAAAACTCACATATCAGACAATGTATACTCAGAAATGTATTGCAAGAACTGGATTCACTGGATGGATTAAGGATTTTTGTAATGCATTACCCAAGCAATTTAGAATTTTCTAGAAACAACTGAGAAAAGGGTTGCAAATACTCATTGTGAGACCTAAGGACCAATCTTTAGTTGTTGAGAATGGGTCACAAAGCAAGCAGTCACATCCAAATTGCTATTTCCTCAATTGTTTGTAACTGTTAATTCAAGCATGTTCACATTTCCCCAACTGACTCTGGTACCCTTCTGAGATCTTCATTATAATAAACACAATAACCAACTTATAAATATTTTAGCATATTGACTTCCTCCTTCTGTTACAAAACAGTAATGGCAACTGCAGAGAAGACAGGACATGACCCAATTATCTGGTGGATATGTATGCTGAAATCACAGAGGTCATACTTCGGTTTGCGCTCTAGAGAACATCTCTACTAAGAGAATATTTAGGATGCCACTGCTAAAAGCTTCTGCTGTAAATGGTAGCTGACTGACAGTCACACTGATCCACTGGCTCCAATGCCTACTGTTATTATCTAATAAGTGAGAAGGTAATTACACAATTGACTTTCAGTTTAAAAGTGTATCTATAACTACATTTTCTGATTTGGACCTGAGTGAGGAAGAATTAGAACTCCTGTCAGGTTTTACTGCCTTCAGAGGCCGCATTGGAGAGATTCCTTCAATTCCCCTCTGGTAAAAAGCATGTCTTCAGGAAACGCTCACCTACATTGCATAAGCAAGGGGGTGAAGACATTATTAAAATAGTCAATGAGAACCTTTATAAATGGAGACCAAGGATAGAAATAGGTAAGCTGCTACTTCTGAATGTTTTAGGGCCTGTTCACATGAGTTTCAGGTCCTGATCAGCAGAAGCGCTGCTATGTGTTTTGCCGCGTTTTGGATGCGTTCCAGTTTTTGTTTTGCTGGAGTGGGGCTGTCAGTATGTTAGCTGCAGTGCAGTGCGTTTGACGCGTTTCCGGACCGTACAAAATGTGACATGCAGTATTTTTCTGTCGTAACCTGAACGGACTGCGCACGTGAGAACTGTAGCCCATAAAACACATAGGGATACATTGTGATGCATTTTTAGTGCAGGAGCGTACGGATCAGGTCAGCACAGAAAACGGACATCGTGTAACAGGCCCCTTAAAGGTGCAGGCTCCAGGCCCATCATTGTGATCTTGGCATTACTGTCTAGTGATTCACTGTCCTGGAACAAGCATGCAACCAGTGAAATGTTAAAGTCTGATCCTCCATGCTTGCTCCAGGTCAGTGATTCACTAGACCAGGGGTCTCAAACTCAATTTACTCGGGGGCCACTGGACAAATTTTCTTCTCTCATGGGGGCCGCTTGTCAAATTTCATACTTCAAAACAAAATGTAACACTATACGGTACTAGTGTTAATGTCTGTATGTGTTTTTATAATGTCAGTTTATGTGTTTGTGATGGTTTCTTTGTATGCAACGTCAGTATATTTTTAGCGTGTGTGTGTTGTCAGGATTTCTGTGAGTGAAGTCAGTATGTGTGTTATAACACACACATACACTCACAAAGAGCCCACTCACCAGCTTACATTTTTTAAGGGAAGGTGATCCGGTGGTTGATTAGTACAGTCTGCACCTTTTGCTGGTGCGGACATTACTAATCCGTCCTTTCAGCTGGCGTTTAATGAAGGCTGTCAGAGCGCACGCTGACTCTGAGCACTGGCACCGCCAGGAGTAGCTATGCAGTCTGCATCCGAAAGATGCACACCGCGTACATGGTACCAGTTTGAGGGCTAGATACATGGGCTGGTACTTTGAGACCCCTGATATGGACAGCCTGATCCTCTGTCAATGCTAGAGAAGGAGGTGAGAACTGTGAGGTCCTTTTCCTATTACATCTTCAGAGTGCACCTCATTGCTGTGCGCACCTCTCCCTTTCAGAAGGCAGATGGAGACAGGCAGGCTGTGTGTCACTAACAATACAAAGTCACACACACAGAGTCTAGTTACCAATCTGCCTCTCCCATCCTGTGTCTTGGGCTGCACCCTGCTGGGAACAGGTTAAAAGCATGGGGGACAGCTGGCAACTATGCAGTTATGTGAACAGCCGATGAAGGAGCCCACACATCACGTACCCAGGACAGTACCCGAGGCCGCACAGTGTGCATGGAGGAGATGAATGTAGACAGCTTTGCAGCAGTACATAGGCCATTCTGTGTTGTCACAGTGCTGAAGGAGCGCAGAGTGGACAAAACATGAACCACAGCACTGCTGAGCCATAATAAAGACCTGGTCACAGCTTCCAATCTCTGTATGAACACTGCATACTTCAGCTTCCCGCTACCAGAAGAGCCGCCCCCACCCCTGCAATAGCCAATCAGAGAACGTCTCCCATACCGAGCCAGCCTTGCTGCCGATGGAACAAGAACTGTGATTGGCTATGGCGCTCTGCACTGTGTAGCTGTTTCTCCAAGTCAGGTACACGGTCGTCGACTTGTCAGCTGGATGCGGGCCACATGGTACCTACTTGCAGGCTGGAATTGGCCCACGGGCCAGTACTTTGAGATCCCTGCACTAGACCAATTGGCCAGGGACAGGTTAATAGCCATGGAGCCTGCACTTTAAAACAAGCAAGCAATGGCAACTCTTATTTCTGTCTTTACAAGTTCCTGTTAAAAGATGTATCTGGGAAAAGCAAAATACCTTTACCAGTAACCTCAATTCCAGGCTGCCTGGCACATAAACATGTTTTGGGTGCTAAAGCTACCAATGTTCCATGTGAGGTTTGTCCCACAAGTATATTCCTTTGCCGCATATTCTCTCTAGAGCTGCCTCTAATGTGCCTGCGTTCCGAGTGCGGGCGATCGCAATGTGGGCGTTGCCATTGACTTCAAAACAGCTCCACACCCCCTCCCGCACCTGAACGCAGGGAGTCGGCCGGCTTACATTCCAGTGCGCCCTACATGTCCCGGCGTCCTGTCCTCCCGTGGTGCTCGTGTGGCCGACATTGCACATGGGGTGTCCTGCACCTTTCCATCTGCAGTGTCTGACACATTCAGCCGGCAGCCACACGAGCACCACGGGAGCATAGCCGTAGCCAGCTCCTTTTGCGCCTGAGGCAAGAAAAAAAACAATGTTTTTTTAATTTATTTTTTACTATTTTTTTATTTTATTTTCATTATTTATTTTTCTTTTTTTTATTTTCGTAATTTTTTTTTTTACTCTTGGGGGGGCTTCGGGGAAATATTAGGGGTCTAAAAAGCCCCCTGATATTTCCCTTTTAAAATAGAAAAAGAAATTGAGGACACAAAGTCCTCAATCTCTTTTTCTGCAGCCTCTATTCTAAATGAATGGAAAGCACAGAGGCTTCCCATTCATTAAGAAAATATTTTACTATCAAGCTGTTTCTGAATGGGGAGGAGCCTCTGTACAGAGTGCTTCTCCCCATTGAGAAACTTATGAATGAACAGGAGGTGATGTAAATCACCTCCTGTTCATTCATTTATAACTGGGGACACATAGTACTATGTGTCCCCAGTTATTTACAAACACTGGAGTGATCAGCCGATCGCTCCAGTGTTTGTCCTGCACAGAGGATTGGTACATACTAGTGACATGTACCGATCCTCTGCCGCTCGTCCACGCACAGGGGGGCTGCAACTTCTCTGGATCCCCCTGCTCTCCCGGGCAGAGGCAGCGGGGGATACGACGAGCCGCGGGGGGGGCGGAGCCGCTGTGACAGAACGGACGAGCAGTGAGGGGAGAGAGAGGCGCCGGCTGTCAGATCCTGGCCGAGCGTCTCTCTCTCTCCTCACTGCTCTGCATTAGTTAGTGACAGCGGCTCCGTCCTCCGCCCTCCCCCGCCGCCGGTTCCTTCACTTCTTCTCGGATCCCCGCTGGGGAGAGCAGCGGGGATCCAGAGAAGCGGCGGGAGGAGAGGACATGGCGATCTACCAGTGATCGCTACGCGATCAACTGGTAGATCGCGATCGACCTTGTGGGCACCCCTGCTCTAGAGCATGTGTTCAGACAGCAGAAAATAGCACACATACACCCCCAAACAAGTAAATGCATATATATTTTTATTTCAATATCCAAATTGAGACTAACTGTGGATTTGCACTATTTTGTCTATATAAATATTCTACATTGAATGCAAGATGGGATGATCCTAATTGAAGGAGGTTATACAGATATATACTTACAGGAAAATAAAAGACACTGTTCCCATTATAGCAGCTGGAAACCATGGCTTCTCCCAGCGTACGACACGATCAGTAAGCAGGACCACTTCGCCCCATCCATGAAAATGCTCCTCCAGGCTAGCAGTCTCTGCAGCCTGCAATACAAAGTTTGATGGTTACCCTGGGGGACCTTTAAGAATTGAGTAGAGAAAGCCTCTGTGAAAATCATTACAGCCCTGAATAGTGCTACCCACACATGCTCGGCTCAGATTCCATTAACTTCAATAGAAAAACAGTCCACACGCTGAAGACAGGCCACACATGAGAGGGCAGAAAAAAGTAGAAGGGTGAAAGGTATCCAAGGGTTTGGATGTCCCTGCAGGTAATGTTGGTTATATTGGTAAGATGCAATGTAACACACTGCCTAGAAAATTATTTTCCTTGGTATGTGAAAGCACATCTGTAATTTACCAAAAAAAGATGATGTAGGTGCAGTGTGGAAAAGGTGAAGCATACTGAAAGCAGCTCAATGGTTCCAAACACAAAGCAAAGTACGGTAAGTTTGGAGTGGCAGTCAAAGTGCTGATCTCAAACCAGCGGAGAGACTGCGGAATGACATTTCCCTAGCGTCATCCACCTAAACTGCACAGCCGGGACCAAAGCCGACAAAAAACTGGTCAAAACCACTCCTGAAAAGTGAGATGACACCTTTGTACCCTCAAAAGCTTGGAAAGAGTGGGGAAGGGTGGGAACCTCCATCAGGCTTTTACCACTTCCCTCTGCTACCTTAAACAAAATAAAGTTCAGGCTGGAGGCTCCCCCCCTTTTCATTGTTTAATTGTGATTTGAGTGTACCCATCAACGGCTACTACTGCCAAGGTGGCCCAACAAAATCTCAGAGTGCAAGATTACATTTTATCGAACATTCAATAATTGCAATGTCTGGACATAAAACATTTCAGAGAAATATTTTGATTGGAGGATTTTATTTTGTAAAATGAAAGGATGGGTCTGAATACTTTCACATGGCACTGTATTAAACCTCTATATGTTATAGGTAATCTATTGGTTCTTCTCACCAGACTAGTTAAGTAAAGACAAGATTGTCCAATGTACATTGCCATTTCAAGATAGAAACCTTTTCATTGCACTCACTTCTGGGAACATCACATATAGATACCAGTAGATAGGCAAAGGAAAATCCATATCACAAAGCACTTAAGCTAAGTACATTCATTGTAAACTGCACATTGCGGCCACATATTTTGACTCGGAATGGGAGGAAATGAAGTGTTACACTTGTGACCAGATTCACATAATGACCTTTCTAATGCACCTTGAAAAAAATGCATTGGGAAGAAATTAAAGCTGAGCTCTGGGTCCTTCCCCCCTCCCAACTGCAAGGGTTAACTGCTCGCTTTTGCCTAGAGGAGGATCAATGGAGTCATTTACTTACCTTAGGCTCTGTTCACACCTAGGCGTATCGAATATGCGCGTATCTCACGCGCGCTTTTCCCGCGAATCGCGGTAAAAACGCGCATTTTCCAAGGGCTACTCGGCTGTATCCCAATGGAAACGCGAGACAAAAAGGCCGCAAAGAAGCTCCTGTACCTTTTCAGGCGTAGGCCGTTTTGTAGCGCGTTCAGACGGGCTGAAATACGGCAAGGTGTGAACCATACCCATAGAAAACAATGGGATTTTCATGTTTGAGCGTTTTGTAGAGCGTTGAACGCGCTACAAAACGTGCAGGTGTGAACCAGGCCTGAATGTGCAAAGTTCACAATATAGGAACTGTGTTTTTCCTATGAGAGTAGTGGTTGGCAGAATGGCAACCCACTAATGTAAATAACCAGTGGGTGTATCCAAGTTGTTGGAAATGGCCTGAAACCCTAACATTGTTGTGATCTTGGAGACTGAATTATTTTAACAGCAGCTGGAGAGGTCACGGATGGCTTGTTTAAATCTCTTTTACTGTTTGTAAAGAATATGTAAATTGTTCTTAGTCCATAGTCGGGGACAAGTAAACTTTGTCATGACAGAAGAATGGAGCCTGGCACTGCTGACCTTGCCTTCTGAAATTCCAGTTGCCTGGCTAATATGCTGACCCTTAGGCTTCAACAGTTTGATGGTTAGTTAGTTCCACAGCGACTTCATTTCCAAGAAGTTTCTAGGACACCATCTAAAACAGGAAGCACAAGGCTTAGGTCTAAATAAAGTGCCAGATAGAAAAATTATTTGAGTCCTTGTTCTCTTTTTCTGCACCCCCTGTTCTAAATGAATAGAAAGCAATCAGTACAGAGGCTTCCTATTCATTCACAACCTGGAGATAGTAAATATTTACCATCAATCAGTTATGAATGTATAAAGCTTCTGTACTGAGCTGCTTTTACCTATTCAGAAAATTATGAATGAACAGGAAGTCATGTAAAGCACTTCCTGTCCATTCATAACTGGAGACACATACTATGTCCCCAGTTGTTTACAAAACATTCAACGATCACTCCAGTGTTTGTCCTGCACAGAAAGGGATAGGTGAAATATTATGCATATTTACCGATCCCCTGTTCGGCCATCCCGAAACGATCGGCAATCCTGAAAGTGACAGGATGACAGAAGCTCTGCTTTCCTGCCCGCTTAGTTATCCTGAAGTGACAGGAGACCAGATGTCTGGTCCCCTTTTGCACTCTGTGGTTTCATCCAACAAGACACAATAGCGAAGTAGGAGCTGGTGGACAGAACCACAACGTGCAGCGGGGAACATATACACAATACCCCTGAACCAAACAAAGTGGACGTTGAGTGGTATGTATAAAAAGTGCTGACCGACAGAAGAGAATATGTAAATCTCTTCTGTCATACATCCTCCTATCAGTACTTTTTTTGTTGCCAAGTGTACTAAGCCATGCGTATGCAGCTCAATGTACAGGCTTGGCAGGATTCTAGCCAAGGCGAAAGTAAGGTTCCATTCACATATAGCGTTTGCAATTCCCACACAGCAAAGCAAACACTAAAATCTTTCATCTGCACGGATTCCGCTTGTTTGCAGCCAATATATAGCCGTGAACATGTGTAATCCATTTCCAATAAAATCGCGATTGGACTATTTTGCGGGTGGGCGGCCACCGCAAAAGTCAACAAAGCACATTAAACTGCATTGTTTTTTTCTGTTTAGAGCAGCTATTCGACGCATACGGAAAAAAACAATAGAGCCTAAGGCCCCCGTTCACACGTGCTGATAAGGAGGGGCTCCATGCACAGATACCCCACCCCTAATCGGAGCAGTGCGGATCAGATGTCACCACTGTGACATCCATGTCTGTCCAGTTTTATTCCTCCATCTTGCAATGGAGGAAAATTAAAACTGCCGGACCCCATGTCAGTCTATGGGGATCAGATGTCAATGGACATGTGTCCGTTTACATCAGGATTACCCCGAGTCCAGCACAATCAGGTCTGGCAAAACCTTGTTGCGTCTGTTTTTCTGGACCTGGCCGGAGTCGGGGGAACTGGGTGTAAATGGACGGCTGTCTGTTAACACCTGGCTGCCCATAGACTAACATTGGGCATCCGTTCGGGGTCAGCCTAAAAAACTGACAGGTGGACCCATTCAGACCACCCATGTGAAAGGGGCCTAACTATGGTGTGCATGTTCGGGTGTTACCTTGTCTGGCCGTCACCAATCAAGCGAACGAAGACTCTGATCCCAGAAGACCGTCAGGGAATGGAAACGCTGGCGAGGGAGAAGAGCAGTGCTGGAGGGGGATCACATTGGCAGATAAGTCGGCAATAATTTGCCAATATACTGGGCGGACTAGCACATGATGGCTAAAAGCTCCCCGGCCACTTTATCTCTTTTAAAACAGAAACAGTGTAGATTTAAATAGTGTTTTACGTCTGCCTGTAATCCACTTATAACACAACATGTCCTTAGTGACAGATCACATGCGATTTCACGCTGCGGCCTTTGTATAGATGTGCACACCGTTATCATCGGATCACTTCCCTATTGTGCACTGCAATCTGATGTTACCATCAGTCACCTCCCTTCCCGAGGCCTGTCACAAAGCAAGCAAGTCATTCTCGATCCCAGCAAAGCAGGCCAACGCTACTTCAGCTCTGTAATATACAGGTACAGCATAGCGATGTGACCCAGCCTACGGTGCGCTTATATAACTGCAACCCAGAAGCCAGCAGAGAACAATGCTGGACACCACGCCATGTCACCTCCCCATATTTACAACCGCGGCCTCCTGACAGCTGTCACACCACACACACCGCGCTTACCAGTTGGTTGGTGCTTCTGTTGTCCCCCTCCGCCATTGTGTGTCACACTAGTTGTCACCAAGCAGCGTAAACAGCACATACACTCGTACAGCACTGCTAGAGCGCTCAGCTCAGCCGCATATATAAAGGAGCTCCCGGCATCCTCCGCGATACACGAGCCGCCTAGGGTCTAGCGCGCACGCGCGTTGCCATTGGTCCAATCAAGCATAAACGTCGCCATGACAGCCAATGGCTGCTTGCTGCCTAACCACATGACGGTTCAGATTTGAATTGCATAAGAAAACTCCAGTACAAGCCAAGGCAGAATGGGCGGCTACTGGAGCATATATATATATATATAGATAGATAGATAGATAGATAGATAGATAGATAGAGGGGGGGGG
>NW_017307921.1:21482-39998 GCF_000935625.1 Nanorana parkeri | reverse complement strand
GAGGGGGAGGGGATAGATAGATAGATAATAGATAGATAGATAGATAGAGAGATAGATAGATAGAGGGGGGGGGGGTACTGTAGTATTCATAAAACAATATTAACTGACTGCTTAGGATGTAACAAAGGTACAGATGTTCTATTGGGATCATGCGAGATAAACTTTGTGATGGTTTTTTCCCCTGGATCAGTTACAGCTGGAAGTACATTTTTACGCTAAAATCATATAAATCTTCCATGCTAAAGAAATAATATTTGTTTAAGTTATATTAAATTTAGGTTTTCTTTATTTCAAATGCTGATTAAATCACTAACACTGGATGTGGCCTCATTTTTTTTTTTTTCATAAAAGTTTTTGTGTTTTAAAGGTCCAGTACAAGACTTGGGAGTAGCTGAAGGGCAAGACCCATGTTGGTATTTCAATATGAATCCAGAGGTGTAATCACAAACAGTTCAACCAGAAAGAGGCAATTAAGAGTCTAAAGATCCAGCGGATGTTAAATGCATGTAACCTATAAGGCTCTTCAGGTCTTCCCAAGGAAAGAAAAGATGAAAGAGAGAAGAAGCAGAGAGCAGAACAAGAGAAAAAGAAGAGAGGAAAGAGTGAGAGGGGGGAGGGGAGGGAATACGCCCACTAATGATGACAGAGCATAGAGTATCAGTTATTACTACAGATACCTTGTAATAAGTCCAAGCTCATATAAGCAATCCATATACTCCATGTGAAGGTGTATTGCTCAAATGTATCATGTAAACGAGTCGTCAGTTCCTGTTGCAGCCGAATTAATTCAGCCTACTCCTGGACCGGGGTTGCCACCTTTTCTTCATGAAAAACTCAAACCCTCTAGAGGCACACAGCAATTTTTTGGGGAGAATATACAGGAGACGGAAAGAGAGAGAGAACCGGGGGAGAGAGAGGGGAGATATATTTTATGTTGCGTGCATTAAAGCTAATAAGTGTAAGTATACCGTATTTTTCCGTCTATAAGACGCCCCCATGTATAGGACGCCCCCCACTTTTCTTACCCAAAATTCAGAAATCAATATTTTCCATGCTCTTTTGCATAATTGATTACATCCAGTTTAAATTTTGCAGAGTAAGACAGCCGCTTACTGGTATCGGTATTTTTTTTGTTTTGTGAAATTTTTTGGGCTCAGAATGCTCCGACATTACCGGCCCCTGTTGCATCTGGGCACTGGCTACAGGCTCTCCGCAGCATCAGCTGACGTCGGGTACATAAGGCTCATGATTGGAGGAAACCTGTTAGCTTGTCTCTGCAATCGGAAGTTTCACTCGTGAGGCTAGTTTGCAGAGGTATCGGCAGTACTACTCAATGCTTGGGGGGCTGCTGGATTAAAAGGAAAAGAATTGGAAGAACTTTCCCTTTTCACCACTAAAAGGTTTTTTGTTTTTTTATTGAACACTGTCACTTTTCCACTGATACTTGTTATTACATTTCGGGACAGTTATTAGTATCAGTTCACAACTGACACAGAATACTTTTTTGCTTGTTACATTGTGATTAGACATGTGCAATTCGTTTCGTTACGAATCGAAATTCGTACGAATTTCTTAAAATTCGTAAATTCGGAAGCATCCAAAATCCGAATTGCAATGCTTCTGAATGTAATACGAAATTCCGTTTCCGAATTTTCGGAACTTTCGGTTCCGAATTTCGTTGAAATGGAAACTAATAATACCTCTGTGAGTGAGTTTGAACAACATGACAATTTTTTCGTATTTATCCGAAAATACGGAATTTCGTTGATTTCTGAACCGAATTTCTCATCCAAATTTTCGTTGAAAAGGGAACTAAGCAACTAACTAATATACTAGTCATCATGTACAAAATTCCGTTAACGATTTTCGGATCCAAATCCGAATTTCGTTACAACGGAATAGTGACTGTTTGAGCAATCAGAGGTTTTCTTCTGCTGCTGGGGGAGGTTGTTTTTTGGAAAATTACAAATTGAAATTTAATTAAGCTTTATTGGCAGGACCAAATACATTTTAGCATTGCCAAAGCATATGGGGAAGTTAATGACCTCTTTTAATATGGGTGTGGGAGACTGGGAGTCAATGTGAGATTCAGAATCGGACGAAATAATAATGTTCGTTATTATCATATTAATTCTGATAATTCGTTATGATGAAGTAAAATTACCTTTTTTTAATTTGTTAAATGTTAGTCACCAGTAGGGAGGGATGGTCCGCAGGTTCGATTTGAACATGAGTAGGAATCGAACATTGTTAGTTCGAGCGTTGTGGTAGCCCCTCATAATGGGCACAGCAGGTATACAGACCCGGGAAGTCATCACAGGGATGGTGGGAACCCCTCATAATGAGCATAGCAGGATTTCAGACCCAGGAAGTCAGCACAGGGATGGTGGGAGCCCCTCATGAGCACAGCAGGAGTATATAGACCAGGAAGTCAGCACAGGGATGGTGGGAGCCCCTCATAATGAGCACAGCAAATGTACAGACCCGGCAACTCACTCAGCACAGGGATGATGGGAGTCCCTCATAATGAGCACAGCAGAATTTCAGAGCCAGGAAGTTAGCACAGGGATGGTGGGAGCCCCTCATAGTGAGCACAGCAGGATTTCAGACCCAGGACCAGTCAGCACAGGGATGGTGGGAGCCCCTCATAATGGGCACACCAGGTGTACAGACCCGGCAACTCACTCAGCACAGGGATAGTGGGAGCCCCTCATAATGAGCATAGCAGGATTTCAGACCCAGGAAGTCAGCACATTGATGGTGGGAGCCCCTCATAATGAGCAAAGCAGGATTTCAGACCCAGGAAGTCAGCACGGGGATGGTGGGAAACTGCCATTCTGCTCCCTGACAGCGAGGTTGCTGGTTCCTTAGCTCGTGAGCTTCCAGAGACAGGGGGCTAGAGTTGCTTCTCTGCCCCCAGGAGAGATGCTGGATCTTGGGGAGGACCCTGGCGGGGGCTCCCTGGAGAGGCCTGTGACTAGGCCTCAGCCTGTGGAAGATTCTGGGCCTGGCCCAAGGAGAAATGAGTCCCTATCTGCCTTTAGATGGAGGATTGTTGGAAAGCTGACCCGGATTGATAAAGAGGAGGAGAAATTGACAGCTTTGAAAGCTGAATTTAGAAAGAAAAAGCTGATTTATGCCAAAGTTTTCAGCAAGAAGAGACCGGCTCTGAGGCCTGAGTTGAGAGACGTGGAGCAAGCATTGAGGAAGCAGAAGGAGTTGGTGAGCGCTCTTAAGGAGAGCAGCGGAGCGTTTAAAGAAAAATATAAAAATGAAGAGCATTTCAGCAGGATGAGGAGAGGAGCCACTTCCAGCATGGAGAGTGACCCAGGCAGTGAGGAGATGCCGGTACCGACAGAGTCAGCAGAGAGTGAGAAAGCGGTCCCGGAGGATGAGCCCAGCTCTTCAACACCTCAGGAATCTGCTGAGCCCCCGATGGTGGAGGCCTCTGTCCCCCTCCCTCCGCTGCAGCAGTATGGAGCATCTGAGCAGGAGGTTGAGGGAGGTACTGGCATGCTGGAGTTCATCGCTGAGCTGGAATCCCCTCTGGATGGAAGAAAGTTCTGTTTCTCTGCGGATTCCTCGGATGACGACGATATGGATACCGTTTCTCGCCCGGTGAAAGAGAGACCTGTGGAGAGAGCAAGATTCACCCGAAAGTCTGCAACAACCAGGAGGAAGTCTGATCCCACCGTCGGCCATGACACTGCAGAGGTAACAACACAGCAAGCAGGTACAGTGTGTGTGCAAGATGGTGGTGATTTGAACTTTAATAATGACAATGGGCTTGCTGGGGGCTGCAGTGCTACGGACATTCAGCCCACACCCATAGACAATGCTGTGCAATCTGATTCACCTGCTACAATTGGTGAGACATCTGTAGCTGACTGTGAGCTTCTGGGGGAAGAGTCTGCAGAGAGGAGCGTCATGGGCACTGCAGAGACTTTGCCTGGACCAGACACAGCCGCTGTCCCTGAGAATGGTGGAGGAGGTGCTGGGAGCAGTGGTGCCACGACTGTTTTGGAGTCTGCAGTAGGCGGGACTGTGTTTGAATCCAGGAGAGAGGCTGATTGGTCAGAGCAGGGGGAGGGGGCGGGTCTTGCCTCTGTTGCTCCAATGACTGCTATCCTGGCTGATTCAGACTCCTTGTCAGCAGGTGTGGTTGTGTCTAAGGACAATGCTGCAAATGTTGGTCGTGTGTCTGTGAGGAAAACATATGCTGGTGCTGCTACAGGAGCAGGGAAAGATCCCGGAAATGTTTTGTCTGCCTCACTATTTAGAAGGAGGAATGTTGTGCAGCTTCGATGGGAGGGTGGGGGTATTCCCCCACATAGGAGGGCAGTGGTGGATAAAATTCTACAGATGGGGTTTAGGCCCGCAGATGTCTTTGCCCTGATCAGTCCGGCCGGTTCCTATGAGTACGATTTGTCCTTTATCCATGCAGTCTTTGGACATATTTTGGGAGAGGTATGAGCATGTGTGTAGGGGCCTGCCGGACTGGAAAGGGCTCATCCCCAAGCTTATATCACGCCAGCCGCTCATTAAAATGGTGACAATTCTTGTCCGCAATGAGTCCATACCACAAGGTGATTTATCTGTATGGTTGAGGACATATGGAGACATCCTGAGCCCCCTTAGGAAGATTGTGGATGATCGGGGAATATGGACGGGGGGGGTGGTCTGTGCAGCTAAAACTGAGGGTTGTGGATAATGTCCTCCAGCATCTGCCTTCCTCAGCTTTCCTGCGAAGGGACAGGCTGACCATATTTTATCCAGGCCAGCCAAAGCTGTATAATAAATGTGGTGATAAAGGGCACTTTGCATCCACCTGTCCGGTGATGAAGTGCTCTCTGTGTCAGGGTTTAGGACATTTGGCGAAGGATTGTAACATTATAAGGTGCAACCTGTGCAATGCGGTGGGCCATCCCTATAGTAAGTGTCTTGAGGCAATGCACAACCAGCCGGAGCTCATGAGAGAGTTCTTCCGCCTGGACATGGAGGATGCTCAGAGCTCAGCAGCTAGGGTGCCTGTGAGTCTCTGCCAATACCCAGTGTGTCAGTGTCTTCCCAGTCTGTGCGTTTGCCTAGTGTGCCCGTGTCTTCCCGGTCTGTGGTGCCCCAGTCTGTGCGTTTGCCTACTGTGCCCGTGTCTTCCCAGTCTGTATCCAAGATACCAGTTATCGAGAGTGTGTCCAATCCTTCTGTGTCTATGTCTTCCAAAATTGCAGAGGCAGCAAGAGGTGCTGAGGCAGGTGCATCAAGTGCAGTGCCAGTCCCCCTCCCTCAGCGCTGCAGGGCTTCTATTAAGGACCGTGGGGTACAGAAGAATAGTGAAGAGGTTGGCCTGGTGGGGGATAAGGGAAGGGAAGGGAAGGGAGAGTGGTGGGGATGGGGGTGTAGGGGAGGGTAAGGGTGGGGAAGCTGTTGATACTGGTTTGTCCAAGGAGGATATGGAGTGGTTGAAGGAGAAAAGGAGGAAGGGCAAAAGGAGGAAAAAAAAGGACTCTATTGCCTCAAGTCCTGAGGTGTTGCCTTTGGCGAATAGGTTTGGGGTCCTGTCAGATAATGATGACAATGAATGGGACTCGTTGAGTACAGCATCTTCTATGGAGGACGAATCTCAGGGTGCACCGAAGCGCACTGGTTCTCCAGGAAGAGAAAGTAGTCAGGCTAAGAAACGGCTGCCTCATTTACCCTAATGGCAGTTCCCACTCCGTTAAAAGTGGCAACCATTAATGTTGCCAGCTTAAGATCAGTGAGCGCTCGTGACATGGCCTTATTTTTGCTCAGCGAGTTTGATGCTGACATTTTGTTTTTGCAAGAGACCCATCTGAGTAGTTTGGCCGACATACATCTGGCAAAGAAGGAGTGGAGATGCGGTCCCTCCTTTTGGTCTCTTGCGGCCGAGCCTTACAGCGGGGTTGCGGTCCTTTTTTCTGGTATGGTAACGTGCCGACGGGTAATTGAGGTAGAGATTGGGAGATGCATGGTCTTGGACGTCTCTGTGAGGGGGCAGGACCTGCGCCTGATTAACATCTATGGTCCCCAGACGAAATGGGACAGGAAATGCCTCTTTACAAAGATTAAGCCTTTTCTTTTTACGGCCCAGCAGGTTATCTTTGGAGGTGATTTTAACACCGTTACTAGGTCTAAGGACAGGCGAGGTTTCAGAGATAAGCTGGGCTATGACAGCCTTTTCCTCAATGCGATAGTTAGGGAAGCAGGTCTGGTAGATGCGCACATTAAGCGCTGCCCAGACGACACAGGGTTCACTTTTCAGCAAAGGAAGTAGTCAGAGTTGGATTGACAGTTTTTTTTTTAAAGGGGGACTCCGCTTTTTCGGCACCTGTGTGTCGGGCGGTGGAGTTTTCCGATCACTGTATTCTATCTGTGACTCTGAATGCCTCAGACATGCCACCTAGGGGGAGGGGTATCTGGAGATTGAATTCGGCCCTCCTGGATGACGAGAGAGTAAGACAATCCTTTGAGGAATTTTTTCAGGCACAGGTAACTATCCTAGACTTCTGCAGCACTAAGTCAGAATGGTGGGAGCTTATAAAACAGCGGACGGTCTGGCTTTTCAAGGCCATAGGAAGAAAGAAGCAGCAAGATAAGTATATCACCTACCAGCGTTTGCGGAGGAAACTTGACCGCCTTATCTCGAATGGAGGAGATTCTGGGGCGATCTCTGGAGGTGAAACTCCTCCTTAGGAGACATCAATATGACCGGCACGCCTCTTTGGTTCAGGAGAGGGACTATGGGAAATACCATTCGCCCGACCCTTACCAGAACTGCAAACAGAGCGTAGCAGTTAAGACGGTCAATGGCCTGAAGGACAGTACGGGCTCTCTGACGAAGTCTAGGTCAGGGATCCTGGAGGTCGTCAGGTCATATTATGCCGATCTCCTGGGAGGAAGGAACCTTGATCGGGCAAGGTTGTTACGTTTTTTGGACTCTACACCATGTCTGGAATTTATAATGTAGTGTAAATGAAGTGTGTCGTGAGATTATGTAGTGTAAAGAAGTGTGCCCAGTGTGAAGTCCCCTGTCGCTTATATTCTAAAACCGACGTTAGTGATTGGTTTATCCTATAAGGCCATATATAGTGTAAGCATATTCTTAACCTATTTCTGATGTCACGACTCCCATACTTCTCTATATGGTGTGACCAAAACTACTTAACTCATGATTTCTAAATGTATTGTACAACTCTATTTCAAACACACAACCTTGTTCTTAAACCACTCCCATAACAGGTGCTTCTTTACTAGTTCTTCACAAATTCTGACATAGCTTCAGGTTTCAAGGACAGTGCATGTCTGTTCAATGTCATACATCTTCATTTAAACGTACGAGGTTACTTGTAAATACAGTATATGTACATGGGCCCATACTATAATTCCCTTTAAGCCAAATCAAATTTGAATCTAAGTATTTTACAGCGTGGAAGGTGAGAGCTTTGTTCTCCCGGATGACTTCCCGGAGCCCCAACAAAAAATTAAAGTTCTAGGCATTGAATTCGGCCCAGGTGACTATGGTCATGCAAATTGGGTGAGCAGGCTGAAGAATGCCGATGCCAAGGTGGCATACTGGAAAGGTTAGCGGCTTTCCTTGAGGGAAAAGGTTGACCTGATCAAGACTTACCTGATTCCGATTTTCCTGTATGTCAGCTTTGTTTGCGTTTTGCCAGTGTCTCTCTACACCAGGGTCTATGGTTGTTTCTTCCAGCTGTTATGGGGGAACAGAATAAACCTCGTCAAACGGAATGTGACTTACCTTCCCAGGCGGGAGGGTGGTCTAGGGATGATCAACCCCGTAGTCTTTTTCTCTCTGATGTTTGTAAAGTACAATCTTGGTAACATGTTGGCAGAGAGACCGCCTGGGTGGGTGGGTATTTTCCAGTCCTGGTTTAGACCCTTTCTGCGAGACTGGGAAAATGGTGGGCCAGTGAAGAGCCTGAGGGTCAAGCATGATAAGCTCCCGGCTTATGTTGCCCCGTGTTTGAAAATGCTTCGGCAGTGGCAAGTAACGGCAGGAGAAGTCAGATCTCTTCCAAGGAAACTTCTTGAGAAGCGGGTCATGAGCTTTGCTTTTTGCGAGCCACTGGCCTTAAGGGATTGCCCAAGCCTTGTTTTGAGGGAGGGTTTGCGATTGATTAATTTGGAAAGAATCCCAATGAAGTTTAGGGATCAGGCTTGGCTCGCCTTCCAGGGGAAACTATATGTGAAGGGCAACTTGAAGTTTCTTTCTATGAGTGATCGGGGCTGCCCGAGAGTGGAGTGTGGAGGAGTGCTGGAGTCCATGGATCACTTTCTACTTCAGTGCCCTTTTAATATAGAGGTGTACAAGAGGGTGGGGAGGGCTCTGAGTATCCCCTTCCTCCCCCAGATGAGTTATGCAGAGTGGGTGTACGGGGCATTCCAGACTCGCCGGGATTATGATTTGGAAACACTTTTTCTAGTTAGTCTCGTAGTCCGTTATTTCACGTGGAGTGCACGGTGTCAGGTATCCTTGCGGAGTAAAATCCTCCCTGTCCAGGTGGTGGTGCAGGACATTCTGGGTGAGGTCGGGAAGATTCGGGGTCTTGAGAAAGACAGGTGGCAGCAGGGGGCCTGGATAAAGGCGTGGAGGAACATCACGACTCTGTAGCTGCTGCCTGTTGATCTCGGGGTGTGAGGCTTTTCTCTCTGTCCTTTCTTCACTCCCCTAGATTTTTAGATCAAATACATTTTTGATAAGAGGCTACATGCATGGTGACGGTGATGTTCCTTAGTCTGGCTCTCTCGTAGGGATTATGTGTGCGCATTGATTTTTCTGTTTGATGTTATTGCCCTTTGTTTTGTATAGTTATATTCAATTATTTTGTATATATGTTTTATTCATTCATTTATTATTGTTTTATTGTATATAAGTTCTTGTTTGTAAGAATTTTCAATAAACAAAATTAGCCCCTCCTAATGAGCACAGCAGGTGTACAGACCCGGCAACTCACTCAGCACAGGGATGGTGGGAGCCCCTCATAATGAGCACAGCAGGTGTACAGACCCAGCAACTCACTCAGCACAGGGATGGTGGGGTTCCCTCATAATGAGTACAGCAGGATTTCAGACCCAGGAAGTCAGCACAGGGATGGTGGGAGCCCCTCATAGTGAGCACAGCAGGATTTCAGACCCAGGAAGTCAGCACAGGGATGGTGGGAGCCCCTCATAATGAGCACAGCAGGTGTACAGACCCAGCAACTCACTCAGCACAGGGATGGTGGGGTTCCCTCATAATGAGTACAGCAGGATTTCAGACCCAGGAAGTCAGCACAGGGATGGTGGGAACCCCTCATAATGAGCATAGCAGGATTTCAGACCCAGGACCAGTCAGCACAGGGATGGTGGGAGCCCCTCATAATGGGCACAGCAGGTGTACAGACCCGGCAACTCACTCAGCACAGGGATGGTGGGAGCCCCTCATAATGAGCACAGCAAGATTTCAGACCCAGGAATCCGCTTTGTTCTTTCTCTCTGATATAGCAAAGTAAAATCAATCTAAATAACGCAGAGATGATCAATAATATGGCATGTTCTTCAAATTTTCTCTTTTGTTATTGTGTAGTGACGTTTTGCATGATATTTTGGATTATTCTCCAAATTCTAAAGTTTTTTTAAAAGACAGGAGAATTGCAAAAAGAACAAAATCGATGAAATGGACAGTGAGCTGAATTGGAGAATATTTCCACTCTTTTGCACTACAGTACACATTTATCACTTCTACTACATTGGCCAAACTCTTCAGCCTTTTGTAAATATCACTTATTCTGCTTCATTTATCTTCAACTACAACAATAAACGTTATTTTAGTACAATTTCTTGGCCTATGGTCATTTCTCAATGTTTGGTCCAACTTGATTGCACTAAGCCAAGACGTAATCTATCACGCGCGGCAATCCTAGCGATACCTGTCTGCGGTCATCTTGTTGATATACGCAGGCAAAGAGAGAGGGTGGCAAAGTCACCTTGCGAGATAAGGTTTGCCACCGGGTCCTCTCCTCTCTCCTGATACTGTCGTGCAGTCGTTCCATGACCGAGCGCCCGACTTAGCAGAGGTGGGCTGACAATATATAAAACCACCTTAGATTGCATATAGGAAATTAAACAAACCACAGGAATCATGTGGATACATTAGAACATCACATGCATGCGTGAATCCTGAGCACAATTACTACAAATGGCAAATAGCCAATGTCATAATAAAAACAATGCATAAAACATAGATGCAAACAGCAATAAAGGTGGCCAAGCAGTAGAGCCGGTTACAGCACATGAGAAGATATTGTAGTTAGAGAGATGAAAAAAGTACTTGATTTCTATGATTTTTAAAAATATTATAATTCAAAATGGCCGCTGACCTTGTTGACCTGTGGAAGCCATGTTGTATTTGGCAGTTATAATGTTGAGTTATCATATGTATAACATGTTTAACATACTTCACTTGTGATATAAATGCACATTTTGGCAATTTGATGCAATGTCTTAAAGTGATTGGCTTGCAGCGGCCATATTGATTTTGGTATCGGGCCTGGTTTTACAACTGTGGTAGAAGAGGTCACCATGGATATATGTGCAACGTTTTGGGTTATTCTGATAAATGGTTTGAGTTTAAGTTGTTGTCAGAATATTGCATAATCCAAAATGGCTGCAAAACCATGTGACCAATAGAGCTATAATGAGCACATCTGGCAACAGTGGAAACCATAAGCACACAGAGCAAGTTGTACATCTGTAGCTTTAGCGTTTCTGGAGATGCAGGTTTATGAATAGTTTACAAAAAACTTCCCAAAAAGCAAGATGGCTTCAACATCATGTGACCTATGACCTTTATATTATAATATGCTCTGCAGAGCATAGGGCTGTAGCATTGTGCAAAGTTTCATGAATTTTTGACTTACAGAGCACTTGTTGCAGGCATTAGAAAAAGCGGCGTAATAATAATAACAATAATAATCTGAACAGATACATTAGGTGTCCTTTCAACTTCGTTGATTGGCCACCTAATAAAAACACATCGGTACACATGATCTAAAATGTTTTGCAAAAAAATTTATAATTACTTTTTAGAAGTTGGCGTATGGATTTGAGCTGGTCCTCCTCTCGGTTCCTCAAATCCGACCACCTCTTGCGGATTTGATCTTTGCTTCTGGTTTTTCCAAACTTTTTTGAAATACTGTGGATCACGTCATTGATCACTTGCTCCTTCCGCGCATTTTTGCTGCCATACTTTTCCTTTGTGCAGTCATAGTCTTTTTTGGTGAATATTCTCACCATCTCCACCATTTCCTCCATGACATGGCAATAGAACGTTTTTTGGTCGCCGACGCCGTCTCACTGGCAACTACTTGCACATCCTCACCCTCTGTGCATTGCTGGGTCCCACTTGCACTTGCAATTTGAGTTTCAAGTGAATCTGACATATTCAGATGGTTTTTTTTTAATCAAGATTTATTGGTCTGGCTAAACTGTGGTTTCCGGCCTAACCATAGGCCCGATTACCGACGTATATTCGGCCTGACCGAAACTTCGCTATTGTAAGAAACAGAACGAAGTTTGCTGTACTGCTCAAATCATCAACGTAGAATATGCAGTGTTCTATGCAATCAATGTTTTGATTAGCGAAAATCGTTTAATTTCGTTCCATGGACGAACATCGGTCCATTTGAATGAAATATTTAAAGTTCAAAACAGCTATTGCACAACAGCAGATCCGCATTGAACATCAAACTTCGTTCCGATTATTAGAATCGATAAGACTTCAATCCAGACGAATGTACGTCACGTAGTAGGACCTGTGTCTGCGACGGAAACCAGTGCCGCAGTACCGAATTTCGGCGTAAGTTCGTCCCGGACGAATTTGTGGTAGTTGTAGGAGCAGAGAGAGAGTGTGTGATCAAGCAGCATTAGAAGAGTTGAAAATAGTTTCTAACAGTTTTCAGAAAGCAATCGTTGGAGCCTAAATATCCAATATGTCGGATTCTGAAGCCTGTGTCACAGAGCCCATTGAAAACAGAGAGGGTGAGGAGGAGCAGGTGGCATCGGCCGGCAGAAATAAAAGGGCAAGTGCAATGTCTTTAGAAGAAATGGTGGCGCTCGTCCGCATATTTAGAAAACATGACTACGATTGCATCCATGAGAAGTATGGAAACAAAAATGCATGCAAGGAGGATCTCATCAATAAGGTCATCCGCTGCATTGCCCAGAAATTTGGAAAAGAACGTTCAAAAAATCAGATCCGCAAAAGATGGTCTGATTTAAAGAACCGGGAACAGGAACAACTAAATACGCGCGTGCATGCGCACATCACATTAGGAATCCCTTTACGAGTGATGCATTCTGGGATTGCATATAGTGCACGCATAAACGTACATGCTCGTATATACGCGCATTGACGCGCGTATATACGCAATATAAAATTTTTCTTGCATTGTGTGTGACTGAGGCCTAAACATGACATGCGATGTTTAACTTTAGTTTGACTTCTGCTCAGGATTCACACATGCATGTCTTAGATATCCACATGACTCCTGTGCCCGGACGTAACTACAAATCAAAGGTCCCCATAGGAAAATTTAGTATTGGGCCCCCGTGATTGCTAGTTATGCCACTTGCATAGCCCACTTGATACACCATACAGCCCACTTGAGAGTGACCATGCAGAGCCCACCATAGACTCCCTATAGTGGGCTCTGCATTGTCTAAGATGAGCTGCAGTGCACACCTCTTAGCTGTGCGAGCTGTTACTGGCTCTTCTGCAGCAGCTGCTGGCTCTCACTGACACAGCTCTGCAGTGTGTGTTCCTCTTGAAAGCCACTGCTGAGCTGTGTCAGTGACAGCAAGAACCCTGATATTCCATAGCGACCCAGGCGGCCCACACGGCATCAGAGGGATGCCCTGGACTGGCCCACCTGTGCCCGGGCCCCATAGCGGCCGCAATGGGTCGCTATGACGATTGTTACACCACTGCACCTGTGGTTTGTTTATTTCATTTACTGTATGCAACCCTATGTGGTTTTATATAAAAAAAAACCAGTTAAACTTTCGATTGTGATGTGCGATGGGAAAGACAGTTTTTTTACACTTGCCCAAGGCAACCAATCAGTTTGTTCAGTTAATCTTAGCAAATGTAATCGATAATTTTGAAGACTTACATGCAAGGTATTTGCCATAAAAAGTCTATTGGGATGCGGGTACTGCACTTGGCCACATGAATCAATGTTAAAAACACCTTTCAAAAAATTATTTTATTAAAGGAGCAGTCCTTTAAACATCACATAAATTGAAAGCATAAAAATTAAAATATCGTGCCGTGGTTGTCCCCTTTAACTGCCTGTAAAGTGGTGCATGTGTACGATGCATAGAACCACCTGCAGCAACATATTTGAGCTGGTCCTCCTCTCTGTTCTTCAAATCCGACCACCTCTTGCTGATTTGATCTTTGCTTCTTTGTTTACAGAATTTTTGGGCGATGCTGCGTATCACATAGTTTACAACTTCTTCCTTTCAATGCATTTTTGCTGCCATACTTCTCCTTTGTGCAGTCAAAATCTTTTTTGGTGAATGGAATATTGGAATAACCATTTCCTCCATGGACATGGCAATAGATCTTTTTTTTGTCGCCGACGCTGTCTGACTCGCAACAACTTGCACCTCCTCACCCTCTCTGCATTGCTGGGTCCCGAAAATGTCCCGATATCATGATAGACAATATGTCCCTTTATGAAAAAATATCGGTAATTGGTAGTGTAAAATACCTGTGGGAAGGTACTTGCACTTTGTCTGAGAAGTGGAATCTGGACATTCCTAGTCTGCACCCTGACCCTGGTGGGTTTAGCGCAATCAAGAAGGACCCAACATTGAGAAAATACCTTAGGCCCCGAAATTGTATAAAATTAACTTTTATTGTTGTAGTTGAAGATAAATAACGCAGAATAAGTGATATTATCAAAAGTGTGAAGAGTTTGGCCAATGTAGGAGAAGTGAGCAATGTGCACTCTAGTGCCAAAGAGTTGATGTGGAAATATTCTCTAATTCAGCTCACTATCCACTTCATCAATTTCGACCTTCATTTTGCACTTCTCCTGTCTTCTAAAAAAAATTCTGAATTCTGAGAATATTCCAAAATATCACACAAAACGTCATCTCTGCGTTATTCAGATTAATTTTAGTTTGCTAAAGAAAAAGAACAGAACAGAAAAAGAACTAAGAAAGAATCGTAGAGCCGGCTGCGGTGAGAATACCATCCAGACTCCACAACGGGAACCACAGCCCCAGGACCAGACCCCGACCCAGAACCAGCCAAGTCCTGGAATTGCCGATCAGACACCCATTGTTCTAGAGGTGGAATATGTGGAGGAGGCCACAACCTCTGGTATGCACTGTTGTATTTAAAAAAATAAATTTGTATGGTAAAACAAAAACGGGCGTATTTAAAAAATAAAAATTTTTGGTACATATAGCTCAAGACTCGGACATGCCGCTCGAGCGGCCAACACTTCGTCGCTGCATTACCGAACTTTGGCAACAAAAAAGAAAATTGGACAGTATCCAAGAACAAGTGGACGAAGTCAAAAAGAACGTTCAGAATACCCTTGATGTTCTGGAAAGATTATAAAAAATATGTATTTTTTTGGGGTGACATTTTATAAATATTTTTCCATCAATTGCATCAAGGGCTCACCTTCCGCCATGTTAAAAGGTGCTTTTACAACGTCAATGAGCTGGACGATCCCGGGTCTATACTACAGCTGTGCTCATTAGGAGTGGCTCCCATCAACCCTGTGCTGACTGACTTCCTTGTTCTGTATACCTGCTGTGCTCATTATGAGGGGCTCCCATCATCCCTGTGCTGACTGAGTTCCTGTGTCTGTACACCCGCTGTGCTCATTATGAGGGGCTCCCATCCCTTTGTAATTTTCCTAAAAAACACCTCCCCCAGCAGCAGAAGAAATCCTCAGATTTCTCAAACAGTCACTTTTCCGTTGTAACGAAATTGGGATTTGGATCCGAAAATAGTTAAAGGAATTTCGTACATCATGCCTAGTATATTAGTTAGTTCCCTTTTCAACGTAAATTCGGATGATAAATTCGGCACCGAAATCAAAGGAATTCCGTATTTTCGTACAAATAAGAAAAAATTGTCATGTTGTTCATACTCAGTCACAGAGGTATTATTAGTTTCCGTTTCAACGAAATTCAGATTTGGATACAGATTTCCCGCTATATCTAGGCATTGTAAGTGCACCCACCCAGCCATGATATTTACTTAGGGGTCTATCCACGAAGCTGCCGAAGGATCTAACCGTAGCTTCGGCCGATCCTTCGGCTAGCAGTGTTTCTCTCCTGAGCGGCCGGGAGCGGTATTCTCCCAGAGCGCCAGGGAGATTTTTTTTTTTTGAACGGCAGCAGAGCAGCCTGGACAATAGAAAACTATTGGGCGGAGCTAGCTGTCACTGCTATCTCGGCGCAATCTTTTTCCATTTTTAATTTTTTTCACTTTTTAAAATATTTTTCTGTCCTGCTCGTTCCCTCTGAGGGACCAAGCATAACAGCCCAGCCGAATGCACCTGCTGTTCGGCATCAATAAGAATAGGCCGAACAGCACTGAGTAGCCTGCCGGAGGTTCGGCTCAGCCGATCCAGATGTTGGATCGGCTGAGTCGAACTCCTTCTGCACTTCTGGTCGGCCGTAAATCCTGAGCATGTTCGGCCGACCGGAAGCCATGCGAAGCAAGCCGATGTACGGCTGATTTGAGCCGACAAACGGCTGAAATCAGCCGTACCAGCCTGAAGTGAATAAGCGTAACATTGTTCGGCTCACTTCAGGTCGGTCATTCACTACGGTGCCTACGGCAGCTTAGTGAATAGACCCCCAAGGGGTCCTAAGGGGTCTTATTCATTAAGCTGCCGTAGTCAGCCGACTGAATGACCGACCTGAAGTGCAGTGAGCCGAACACTATTCGGCTATTCACTTCATGCTGGTACCACTGATTTCATCCGTGCATCGGCTGAAATCTGCCGTACATCTGCTTGCTTCAGGTCGGCCGAACATGCTCACAATGTTCGGACGACCCGAAGTGCAGAAGGAGTTCGACTCAGCCGATCCCACATCTGAATTTTCTAACAATTAACAACATATGTAGAAATATTTTTACATTTCACCATGGGCTGAGGCAGGGATGCAGCACATGGCAAAAATGTAATTGGTCCTCCATAAGCGTCAAGAGAACACAGTAACAAAGTTTGGGGGACAAGCAAGACACCACAAACTTGACTGGAGCACGTTCCAAGGTTTGGAAACATTTCTAACAATAAACAAGATATGTACAAAATCTTCATGGGTGGCCTGGCTGGTATGGGTTGGATGCGGGTGGATGGTAACAGCATCCTTTTGTGCCTTATATTGGCTGGTGGTGCTGGCACTCATGGTGGCTGTGGCGGTGCCACTAATGGTTCCCCTTTTGAAGCTTGGAGGAGGAGCCACAACACTTTCCTCCCCTAACAGCACTGCGTGGTGGTGCACACGCATGTGCTGGTTCATGCCACTGTTGCTGAGATGCCCTATGTTTCGGCCCCGGCTGACTTCCCTGCCAGAGTGGTTGCATTTGGCCTTCTGACCAACACCCATTTTTTGAAAATGCTGCCAAATGCTGGAACGGAAGCCACTGCTGCCTGATGGAATCGCTTCCACTGCAGTGGTCACACTCTCTTCCTGATGTTCGGCACGAGCAGGAGGAAGAGGCCTGAACATCACAGGGATTTTGGGTGCTGTGGTCGATTGAGGCCTAATGATTGTATTGGCCCGTTCTGGTGTTGGAGACTTGGAAAGCAGTTGTACAGGGGACTTTTCAGGAGAGAAAAGAATTAGGGACTGCGGGGAGACACTGCCCGGGCTGTCGGTCATGCCAAAATGGGTAGAGGGCAGGAAATCTGAATCGTCTACAACGATGTCAGTTTCCACCTCTTCCACATGGCCAATGGAACAGTGATCTTTAGAAGCAGTAAACTCAGGCTCCCATCTGATCACTGCCAAGCTCCCTGTGCTAGTGCTGATGGTGATGGCACTGGCAGTGCTGACATCATCATCAGCCTCATGACATGATTCCTGCTGCATGGCCAGGATCTCCAGCTTTGGCTGCACAAATGAATGTACACTGGGAACCCCTTTGGCCTGCCCTCTTCCATAAAATGTACCAATGGGCACCATTGGTTCTAGGAGGTAAATGATCCTGGAACAGCTTGCGACATGCAAATGCCTGCTGCTGTTTGCCAGGATCTTTACCATCAGCACTTCTAACTCACATTCTCCTTAACTTTACGGGAGGTGAGCTGAGCTCAGAGACAGAACGTCCCACCGGCTGTTCATGTCCTGAGCTCATTGCTCTCCCTCTCCCAGCACCACTCTTCCTGCTTTTTTGGACTTGTTTGCTGCTCATTTTTTTAATAAACAATTCGAACAATCTAGACCAAAAAAAATGATTTAGATTGCAGCAAACTAATCAGCAAAAGTCCAAAAAAATTATTAGAATAGCAGGAAGTAACTAATTCTAAAATAAATGTAACTATAAATAAGAAAAATTATAGAAAAATTAAATTAATCTATTATCTCTCACTATCACCCAAAAAACTAATAAAACCAGAAAATAAACACCTACAGATGATGTACTAAGTTGCTACAACAGATATCAACTAAAATGAACTCGAAGAACAGTAGGATTGCAAAGATATTAGATCAGATGCACAGACAAAAAATTGTGTGATCTGCTCCACTACTATAGCTAATCCCACAAAGGGAACTCACATGCTCGGGCCTGTAGTACAGCAGAAGAAAACCTCTGATTGGTCAACCAACAGTCACATGTTTCCGTAACATGATCGTGAAAACCTCTGATTGGTCAACCAACAGTCACATGTTTCCGTCACATGATCGGCGTCGGATACGAAATTCGTTAAGGGAATTTCAGACTTCATGTTTGTAATGCAACCCTCCCTCAACAGCAGAAGAAAACCTCTGATTGGTCAACCACCAGTCACATGTTTCCGTTGTAACTAAATTCGGATACGAAATTCGTTAACCGAATTTCGTATTTCAGATTTTAAAACAAACTTTTTTTTATTTCGGTTCGGTTTTAACATTTCCATTTCGATGCATCTCTATAAATAAATATATTTTAAAAAAATACCATCGATCGACTACAATATCAGAGACAGAGGTAGTAGGTGTACTAATACTAATATTAGATTTATTTTAGTTTCAACGAAATTCGGATTTGGATCCGAAATTCGTCAACGAATTTCATATTTCGGGGAAAAAAACTCCAATATTAGCAAAGGGATTTTTTTGGCTTTTTTAACTTTATCATAACGAATGTTCGTAATGATACGAAAAAATAACCGACACTAACGAAATTTCGTACGAATCCGAATTGATTTCCGGGCACGAATTACGAAAAACGAAATAACGGATTTTACGAAACGA
>NW_017307921.1:9886-19566 GCF_000935625.1 Nanorana parkeri | reverse complement strand
GGCTTGGTTATCCACTCCACCACATTCTTTGGATGCTCTGACTGCACAGCATGCCCACTGCCAGAAAACGTGGTGCCCTGGCTTACAGTTGTAGAATCTGCTTGCCCCCTACTAGCTGTGTGTAAAGAACCTTTGCCTTTCCCTTTAGGCATCCCAGGCATGATGACAACAGGGGATTGGCTAATTTTATTAGCAGCTACGGCAATAGGGGGGTGGAGGATGCGGTGCTTTGGTGCGCAGAACAACTTGGTGATTTTGTGCAGTAAACTGGATCGCAATAGTATGCACTAATGTGCTGTTAACAAAGGACAGCTTTGTCTGTGTCACCAACAAGTTTCCTGAAACAAAAAAAAACCCTATTAAAATTATATAGAAATAAAATATACCTACCTCCAAAAATAAAAATAAAACACTAAACCCCAAACACCAACCATTAAACACTATAACCCAAACCCCTTTCTTTTTTTTATTTACTTATTTATTTTAGCAGAAACATAAAGAAAACTAACCCTTGCAGTGGGGCTACCCCCGCACTTCAAGGGTTAACTGCTCATTTGGGTCTAGCGTGTAAAATAAAAAAGATATACTCACCTGAACCTCGTCCCCACCTGGCTGTTAGATCGGTCCCAGCAGCCTCTCTCCTCCTCCACTCCGGAGTCTGGGACCTGTCTAGCAGCCAGTCTTGGGATAATAGCAGAAAGTGAATTAGTATGGAAATATACTGGGGATGTTTTATAAAACTATAGAAAAACTTAGTCTACAGCAACCAACCATATTCCAGGTACTATTTCTGCAGCACAAAATCAGTCAACTGACTGATTCTGGTGCCAGTTAGTGATGGGCCGAACACCCCCGTGTTTCGGTTCGTATTCGAACACCCGAACGGTTATACACCCATTCACTAAAGGGTTAAATTCAAATTGCAAGAAAGATGCCATACGTTCGAAAAAATTGTTTAATTGAAAAAAACAAAAGACATGTTTTTGACAAGTCTTTTATTTAAAAAAATAAAAACAAAAAATAGATACACCGACATAATCCTAAGGTCAATCACGACGTCCAGCGTTGTGCACGACGACGAAATAAAAAATAGAACAATAAAAAATAAATATAAATAATTTTTAAAAAATTTAAAAACGCCGGCCGCCATCCCGTCCGCACCCCACGACTCCCGCCGCATAATGGCATTTTGACAGATGCCGGCAAAACAAACAATTGGGCGGAGCTAGCGGTGACAGTCATCTGATGGGCGAGACATGATTGGGCAGAGTCATCATGACTCTCATGCCCAATCATGGCTCCAAATGAGTACTGAGCCCTGATTGGGCAAACTCTTGCACCTGACCCGAGGTCAGGTGCAAGTCTTTAGCCAATTAGAGCTTCGGAGGGCTCTTTGCAGTATGGGACGTTGTGCGATCAAACAGACCGCGAACATCCCATAAAGTGGATGCCCACATGATTTGCCCAATCATGGCGTTCTGCAGCCAATGTTCGATTCGAACTCGTGTTCAAATCGAACCGGCAGACCATCCCTAGTGCCAGAACTGTACTTTGTGATCTGGAACAAGAATAGAGTAAGCAAAATCACAGTGAAACCGAATCTGCATACTTGTCACTGGGGATGAGCAAATCGGGCAACGTTCGCTTCACAGGGGGTTCCGCATACCTAGCAAAAAGTCAGTTAACCACGTACTTAGCGCCAAACACCATTTTCTAAAGCCAATGCACAAGCTATTGTTAAAAAAAGGCCATTGGGGACACGTTCCATTGCAATTTTTTTATACCATTTAGCAAGGAGAGGCTGGTTTATTGCAGCTTAAAGGACAACAATGAAAATGCACAAATCTAGGCTGCATGCTTGGATAAGGGTCTATTAAACTTTATGGGTACCCCACACTCTTGTGTTTTTTTGTTTCTTTGTTTTTTAAATGGTACAGGCTGTTTCAGGAAAAAGAAACAGCACGGTCAGTTTGTTCACTGAACTGTGAACAAGCTGGGTTTGGGTTGAACCTGAATTTCATCCCTACTTGTTACAGGTCAGCAACACAGAAAGTGTTATAGCCACTGAAACATCATGGCAGCCAAACAACTGACATTTTCAAATGGAAAGGTCTACAATGGCAACCTTCATAGTTCTCTCAGTAAAAATATTATTTAATAATATTTTGTGTTAATATCTCAGCCTTCAACTAGTGTACGTGTAGTGTATGTAGGGTGGTGTATTTGTGTGCTAGTGTACATGCATGACTGTATGTATGCTGTTTTGTTTTCTGCTGTACTGACTAAGCTCATTATCGCAACATGGTTTTCAATCAAGGATCACATTAAAAAAAATCTGCTTCACTGCAGATGGCAGGAGTTAAATATAGGGAGTAGTCATATGGAGGGAAAAGAGGAAAAGTAAAGTATACAAAGTGATTAAAGCTACTGGCTGTGTAGAAAGGAGAACTTGTAAGTTCTGTGTATAAATGGGAACAGTTGCTGTTTTGTTTGAGTTGTCAAATAAAAGCATAACACAACATCACAGACTTTCAATAAAATAAGGTTTCTGAGGTCAAACTTTTCTTTAACTTGTTATGTGTCACCACAGAGCAAATGTGCTACAAATGGTTGCTATAGTCTATTTCAGTTGCTTGTAGAGCTCTATTGCACTGATGCTCCGTAGTCTTGAATAGTGGCGCAGAAGGCTACGCAGATACTTTGTGTGCTAAAGCTGGAATTAGCCGTGATCCTGAACAGAGATCTTTATGTCTTCCCTGCAGATACAGGACTCCATTTATAAGTTACACTGAAAGGCTCTCATTTAGGTGCTTTCACCTGATTACCATTAGTAGTAAAACTACCAGCTGCAGTCGACAAGCATTCCGTGCCTTCATTCACTTTTCTTAGACTGGTGGAAAACAGAGCCCACAGCTGGTCCTCTGGGTGCCCTCACCAGCTCAGCTATCTAAACTAAGATTCAGCACTGGATAGGTGAACAGCCACCGCTATTAAATTCCCTATCGTTATGTTATGTCTAGGCGATCTCTAACACAGCTGTTTTAAACATGCTTCAAGAGTTTCTCTTGTACCCACTACTTTGCTATAGTAAAGTGAAGTCAAGTAAATGAAAGAGTTAACTTTAATGTGTTGAAAACCAATATTACAAAACCTTAAATATACTTTCCTTAATCTTCCTCCTCCTAATTCACCTCCCTCAAGCCAGTCCCCACCCATTCCATCCCTCTATGTCACTTAACTGGGAGGCACACCTGGAGGGACGTAAGTAAGATACGTTGAACACAAATTACCCATTCCATTATCTTCACTTTGCTTTCTGACTTCCCTCTGGACATCATGAAGACCTGTCTACTTTCGGCTCTTCTGCTCTTCAGCTGCTATGCCTATTTTGCAGTGGGAGCACCTCCACAGCAGCAAAGGGGTAAGTGTTCTATTTAATTTTTAATGGCCTCAGCACAAACGTGTAGACAATGCATCGGTAAAACATTTATCCAGAATACTATTTTTTAAACCTCAGCACTGTAACTTAAAGAACAAGAACTACTATTAGGCACTTTGAAGCGGTAGAAGGGGTGCTTCTAACAATTTAGTTAAAATTCAAACAAATTAGTTGGTTTATATTTGAGTTCATTTATACAATTGTAGCTGGATAGATATTTTAGTTAAGCAAAAATTATTACTCATAGTAAACTGCAACAAGCTATGTTTTGGAGAATAAAAATAAATTAGCAGCCATGTACAGTAAGGCAGTGCAAACTGCGATAGAAATTTGAAAAGTACAATAAGACATAGTAACCAATGAATTTACAGTTTTCCTAAATCAGATCAGTAAATGTGTTCTAATTGGTTTCTCTGGGTTGCTATACTTTGCACAGTGCATATTATCTTGTGAAAAAAGAGAAAGGTTAATCATGGAACACCTTAAAGTACTTGTAATCTACATGTATATAGGTACATGCTTTAAGTGTACCTGATACTCAAGTTTAATTGTTGCTCCAAATTTGCAAATATATGATTCACATCATACCACACTATGTAATTTCAGGAAAACATACATTGTTTATGTGGTCCTCCAACAGTCATTCTTAAATCAAAAAATAAATCATCTCCTGTACATCTGACCACATCTCTTCAACATGTTATAAACTTAAGCGATCCGGACATCCATAGACATAGCATGTCTCCTACAGCTTTAGAGGCAATGGCAGACCCTTTACAAAGATATACTTTGAAATCTAAACTTCTATTACAAACCATGAAGATATGATTAAGACTGTATATTTTTTTTAAACTTCTACACGTCCAATCAAAATGAACAAAGACTGTATTACCTAGCAGACACCCTAATGTGCTGCAACACACCTGTACTATAACAGCACAGCTCCTTTTGCATTTACTTTCGGAAAGTCACTATTTTGATAGCTTTATGCAAATCCACGTTGACAATGCTCATGCCTGGTGCCCAGGTGAAACCATTGCCTTGTGTGAGCAGAAAGTATAATTATATTCCCCATATCCAAAAGTTTGGGTTTTCAGGAAGCTCAAGTGGCAATATGGAAAGTTGTACTGTGACAGTATAGGTATGTTGTAGCAAATTCTAGTGCCTACTAGCTATCTGCAGTACAGGTTTACATTAAAGGTGATATTGTCACATTACAAAAAGATAAATAATTGTAAAATACACATATGAATCCCCTTTCTACATCTATGTATCCTAAGTGTACCTCAATAAACTGTAAATGTACAAAATAATATATTTTATACTGTCAAATTATTTCAGCAACAATTACTGTACACCATTGCTCTTCAAACGGTGTTATTAAATTGTCCCTATTATTTGAAATACCTGAAATTGAAGAAAAAAGTTCTATCATTTTAGAAGAGTTGGAACGTTTTCTTACATTAGCTTGTTTTTGGCCTGTTATTATTAGAAGCTTAACCTAGGTTAGTCTCTATCAAATGACGCTGTTGACATTTCCAAGTAGGGAAATTTATTGTGAAAATGTCACATTTGCTCATATGATTTAGGAAAATCTGGAGATCTGCAATAATTAGAGTAATACTTATTCTAATTATGCAATATGTATAGATTATTTATGTATATACATTTGCATAATTATCTTGTGCATTACTATTATTTTTATTGCAACCATTATTGTTATTGTTGTTTATTGTTATGATTTCCTTATGATTTATAGATGGTTTCTAAGATTATGTTTTCAGATTTTTTAATAATGATGATTCAACACCAAGAATGTGCTAACAGTTTGAAGGCTGCATCTTAATGACTACACAGAGCTTGGTGTGGTGTATAGTTAGGTCAGAATTCAAATCCTCAGTGGCTTCTGTGAAATACACTGCTTGTATGAACATTTCATAGATTTAGTGTAGTCATAATTTACATTGATCCTGCCCTCTGTAAGTGGGTATAATAGATTAAAAAAATATTGATTTTAAGTGTTCACATCAGTTGTTGCCGATATCTTTCTTCTCATAGCAATTAATACAACAGGCGCTTTTATTTAAAGATTTGTGTAGTGTATTGACAGCAATTTGTGGCATAGAAATACTTTATTATGTGAAACAATCATGTTAATACTAATTTTAGGTTCATAAAGGTATATTATCATTTGCATGCTATTTTTCAATTACTAAGTATAAAGATGGTTTATACTAAGTATAAACAGATAAATATTATCAAGTGGATAAATCCCACAACTGAAAGAATGTTCCAGGTTTTTGTCACTTCTATTTAGTCAAGAAACAAGTTAAGGCATTGCAAGGTGTAAGGTGTTTGCCAGCTTTTTGGAACCCAATATGGAGATCAGGTTTTAAAATGAATTCAGCCTGCACTGGAATATGCTGCCATTTACTAATGACCACAGCCATACATAACACAGTGGAATAACAAATGAAGCATCGTACGGATTAAATCGGTTCACGGTACAAACATGTTGATTTTGACCTTTATTTTTAAAATATTATCACTGTTTATCTCAAGCTGATACTTCTGTGCATTAGGCTTTAGAAATTAGTTTTCTTTAATGAGATATTGTCACAGTTAGTGGGCAGATCACAATCATCAGTCTTGTATCCCGCAAACCCCATTTTGAAAATGACTGAATGTTTTACCAGTAGTTTTATGGAAAGTGGCTCTGTTGCTGTGTGTACCCCACAAAGATCTTCTTTCAGTTGTATTCATTTATGATTTAATGTGTCTTGCTGACTGTAGACAGCTGAGAACTATAAAAGAGTTTATGTTATTGAATTTACCAGATAACTAAGACACAGACAATGTCTTGTTTATTTTTGCCTCTCATCCAACAAAGGCCCAAACTGCAGGACTCATCCAACTGACCTGGTATTCATCATAGACAGCTCACGTAGTGTACAACCTTCTGAATTCGAACGAGTGAAGGACTTCTTGTCTCAGGTCATCGAATCTCTGGATGTCGGTGTAAATTCTACAAGAGTTGGAGTCCTCAATTATGCCAGCTCTGTCAAAAATGAGTTCTCTCTCAAAACTCACAAGACAAAAGCTGCATTACTTCAGGCAGTCAAAAAAATCCAGCCTCTGTCCACCGGTACAATGACAGGCCTTGCTATTCAATATGCCATCAACCAGGCTTTCACTGAGGGCGAAGGGGCACGTCTCAGGTCACCAGGTATCAAGAAGGTGAGCAGTACATATATTAATCTACCACAATAATCCATAAACCACTATATCAGAAGAACTATTTATTAACTATAAACATAAATCTTATTCTCAGATTTGGTAATAATAAATCACATTTGCAATATTAATTGTTCCTACAATGTCCAGTACAACATGACTGATACAAGATGATGTGTTTCCATACAATAATGTTCACCTTAATTGTATGATGTGTCATGGAGTACACACATTTCTATGTCAATAAACTTTAAAAGGTATATTGAAGATCTGAAATATCACTGCAAAATAAATGTAAGGAGTTTCCTCATACATTTTTTTATGAATTGATTCAATTTGTCTTGCATGAATGGCAATCTAATTGTTCATTTCCATATGAGCAAAACTTTGAAAGATTGTCTTTCTATCCTGGTATGAGCTACTAAGCTTCTAAAAAAAGAATGCGTTAGCAGTAGCACATATTTTCTAATTGAGCTGAGGAGAACAGAAAATTTCCAAAAACAATCTCTTCTTAAAGCAATAAAGCTCAAAGAGGAAGTGAAGCTCACTGACAACTATATCTGAAAAATTGGAGGTACTAATAAAACCAGGATCCAAACTGCTTAATATGACATCCTAACCTTTTTGGATCACCCCCCATACATAGACCAATCCCCCATCGCACTAATCCTTCTAATCTATTCAGAAAAAAACATGGATGGATGGAATCATTTGTTTTTACAGAGTCCTTACAATATTTTCTTCCCTACAGTGACATTGTTAAACAACTGTGTTGATATTGTTTGTACTGTGCAACAGCCTCTTTGTAAGACCAGCTGAAACTTGTATAAAGCGAAAAAAAAAAAAAGCTGTCACTGATGACCACCTCCTAAAAGTTCCAACTACCTGCCTATCTTGGTGAGTCAATGGGTTTAGTTGTCTCTTGGTCACTGTCCCAGAGCAAGTGGAGTCATGCCATCTCATCTGCTTACCTATTATAAGTCATTGGGGTCAATTTACTAAAGGCAAGTAGGCTAATCCATCCAATTTTATTTTTACTTTTTTGCAAAGTTAATTTTTTACCAGGTTCACTAAGCTAAGAGAAAATTCTCGTGCAAAGAGCAAATTCCCCTTCAAAGTGTACAGCCTATTTGCCTTTAGTAAATCAACCCCAGTGACCAAGAAAGTAGAAATGCCATTGCATTAGCTTGATAACCAGACAAATAGCATTTTTAGAAGGAGAGATCAGCAATTAAATCCTTCTTTTTTTTCCTCAGTAAAGGGCTCCTATATTGTTATAATAGCTATGGCTATGCAAAAGTGATGATCCACTGATAAGAATGTTAGCAAGCTAACACTTATGACTTGAATATTACAGATGTCTTTCAGCAAGCTACATAATTGTGATATCTAAAAATGAAACCATTCCCGTGTATCAAGATGCCATTTGCACAGATCAGGACCAAGTAGCGTTATGTCCTGTATGCTTCTTTGTTTGATATTTCCCAAGCTCTAAAGCATTCAGTTTAAGGAATGTAGCTTAGATAACGCTAGCACAGAAAGCTGTGACAGGTGTTATCAGTTGGACGTGCAATGGGATGAGAGCGGGCCCCTTTTCAGGTATAGTATAACTAGGTTTAGAAACACACAAACCTTTGTCAAAAATAGCTGTGAATTATACACAATGGGTAAAATAAATGACTTATCTTACTTTTCTTTGAGATTCACAAATCACAATTTGTCATAGCAATGGATATGTCTCTGTGGGGGTACGGTAGAAAAAAGAAAACAGTTGTAAAAAGTTTACATTACATAAAAAAGAAATGCATAAACTCTTGTCAATGGTTACACATAGCTGTAAGAAAGGACAAAATCTATCCCAGAAACAAGAGTCAGGAATTTAAAAAAACAAAACAAATATAACTGGCAAGTTATATAGCTCCGGTGTTCCAATACTTGGAACATCGGAGCTGCTCTGGAAATGCATTTGAACAGATCTCTTTGTTAAAGTGTTAAGTGTAGAGAGATAGATAATACCCCCTATTAAATTCAGTTATGCATCCATTGAATTACTTACGGTAAATGTATTTTTACATTCATCTCAGCCTGTCTTTGCCACAGCCATTTGCCATTGCCATTGCATATCAGCATTCACACAGGGAAAAGAAATGTCAGAACTGTTAGTTAATTAATTAGGTTTAACTGCATTGCACAGTGCCATGAACCTGATTAGAGATGAGGTTCGGACTCACTGCCACCATGGATTTGAGGCGAACCCTGCGTAATTCACCAGACTGAATTCCTTATCCATAACACACTGCATGACCTTTGAACTAAATCCAGCTATAAATGGTTCAGATTTCGTCTGGTTCTTAATGAACCGGCCGAGATTCGAATCTTGGGCACCGACACTTTTCTAACTGGCATCCCTCGATCAGCTGTTGGAAAGAGCAAGTCAGAAAATTCTCTGCTGAACAAGCGAGGAGCCAATAAGCTTTCAGCCCTGTTTGGGTAGCTGGCTGTCAGAATACCCAAAGTAATTAGCAGGAGATTCCTTAATCAACACTTGTAAATGTTAATAGAGTTAACATTCGTTATTCATTAATAGAGTAATCTGTTGTATTTCTTCATTCAACCTGCTGGTTGAATGAAGTAAAGAAAAAAATAGAAACATGTATACACAAATTAAGGCCAGCAAAAGGGCCAATACTGGGGGCTTTGTTATAGTGCCTGCGGTGGAAAGGGGCCCCAATAATACTAAATAATCTTTATTCTGATTATTACAGGTGAAACTCGATTAATTAGAATATTGTGCAAAAGTAATTGCAGTAATTGCTGCAAAAGGGGCCCAAACCAAGTACTGAGTACATATGCATGCTTGTACTTTTCAGAGGTCCGATATTGTTCTATGTACAATCCTTGTTTTATTGATTGCATGTAATAATCTACTTTTTTGAGGTTGTGGATTTGGGGTTCTTGGGGTTTTCATGAGCTGTAAGCCATAATCATCACAATTATGACAAATCAC
>NW_017307921.1:6759-9518 GCF_000935625.1 Nanorana parkeri | reverse complement strand
ATGACCACTCTTCGTCAGATTGCCAGTGAGCCCTTAGATGAACATGTAGACTATGTGGAGAGTTACAGTGTTATTCAGAAGCTCGGTAAGAAGTTTCAGGAAGCATTCTGTGGTAAGTTACCCCATATTTTAGATCTTCTACGCTTATACATTATGTATTAAGCTAAAAATTTGCATTTGGGTGTGTACTTAGCTTCTCTTCTTTTGCTCAGAAATGGCTGACCTCTGTTCCACTGGAGATCATGACTGTCAGCAAATCTGTGTCAGCACTCCTGGATCTTACACTTGTGCCTGCAGGGATGGATTCACATTAAATGAAGATGGCAAGACCTGTAATGGTAAATAAAAAATAGAGTACCACTCATCTTTTACCCAGCCTTGATTATGTCCCTAAAGAGTCCACTGTTTTATACTGTAAAGCTCCTATCTTTATCATGACATGACAACATATTTTGTCTTCCTTAGCTTGTGGTGCATCAGCTATTGATCTTGTGTTTGTAATTGATGGATCCAAGAGCGTGCGCCCAGAAAACTTTGACCTTGTCAAGCAATTAATCAACCAAGTTGTGGAATCTTTGGATGTTGGAGATAAGAAGGCACATGTTGGTGTAGTTCAGTACTCCAGTTCAGTAAGACAAGAGTTCCCCTTGGGCAGATTCAACAATAAGAAAGATATTAAATCTGCAGTGAAAAAGATGGCTTACATGGAAAAAGGAACCATGACTGGCCAAGCTATCAAATACCTAATTGACAACACCTTTACCATCTCCAATGGAGGAAGACCTGGTGTATCTAAAGTTGGCATTGTTTTCACTGATGGTCGTTCCCAGGACTATATCAATGATGCTGCTCTGAAAGCAAAGGAACTAGGTAAGGAATATTTGTAAATTTTACAGCACCAACACCTACAATCCTAGATCTATTTAGCTTCAACACATATTCAAAAAACAAATAAATATACCTTTTCTGTATATGACATATTAATGCTACATTATTGATTATTCCATCAGGCTTATACAATAATAAAAAGAGGTAGAATTTCTAAAATCTACCTTGATTGAAAACTGATTTGATGAATGCAGGCCTCTCATGAACCTCCTTAACTGTCACTATAAGAATGTGAGTGGCAAGAGTAACTAGGGTAACTAGGAGCTTAATGAAACAGCCAAAAATCAGAAATAATGAAACAAGAAAACAGCTTTAAAGTACTGAGCAGAGAATAGCAAGAATAGTCAGAGAACGTCCATAATTTATAAGCAGAAAGGGATTAAGACAAAGTCATTTACTAAGCTGTTAGGAGTGTGGTTGGGTTAACAAGCCATTGGTCAGCAACGTAATAGAGTACAGGCACAGTGTAGTCAAATACATATGCCGTGTGATAAAAAAAAATCTAAATCAATGATAAACTGTTAGTTGGGAGACTAGAAAAGTCAGCAGTAGGTTTAGAAATACTCATAGACAGACATTAGTGGGTGCCAGAAACTAAGGAAATCAGGTCCATACTTTAACATAATATAGTTCAAGATCAGAGAAACAGCCAACTAGGTCAGGAATGGTATAGATGCCTCGTATGAGCACATACAGTATCTGTAATACTTGTACTTTCATTCATCCTGGAAAGCATAACCAGGGCAGTGCTTCTGTCACTGCAGCTCTTATACAGAGACAAAATGTGTAGTTTATACTACCCCTTACCCCTTGTCCATTCACAGAACACCTTATATTCTGTGAATGGTTCACAGGATACAATGTGTTCTGTGAATGAACAAGGGGAGAGCAGGAATGTATAAGTGATACAATCACTTCTCTTTATGAGAGCCACAGTTTTCATAGCCACAGCTGGAATAAGGAGCTAGCTGTACTTTCCAGCATAAATGAATGTACAATTTTTATTGTACCCAGCAGCGATCCAGACGTGGGATAAACAGCATTAGAGGTATGTTTTTACCCATATCACAGTACACCAAAGCAATTGTGCCTGTGCCGCTTTAAGTTACCTGTTAGGGTTGGGTTGAGTGTTAAAGACCATCTCTGGGCAAAAAAAAAAAACCTTACACTTGCAGTAAGGCTACCCCCTCACTACAAGGGATAAGTGCTATTTTTGTCTAGGGGATACTAATAAGGCTGCTTTACTTACCTGATTCTCCAAGCTGCTAAACCAGTTTCAGCAGCCTCTTCCCCCCTTTGCTCCTGCAGTCTATGGACCATTGATGTCATCACGTCTTATGCAGGTCCCTTGACCTGCATTAGATGTGAAGACACCCAATGACATTTCAACAGCCATAGTGGCAGAGGCGGCTCTAGAGTTTGCGTGGCCTTAGGCGAAATTTAAACATGAGGCCCAACTCACCCCCCATAATGGAAAAAAATAGCAAGTGATAAAATTAACTGTAAAAATTGCATATATTAGGACAAGCCTTAAATCATAATGAAATATGAATTCACAGTTTGTAGAATTTTATTTGTCTCGTAACCAATTATTCTTTATAAAAAATATCAATAAACAAACATAGGGTATAGCTAAAATGTGTGTAGCTGCTCTGTGGGGTCTCTCCAAGGGTTTATGGGGTCTCACCACTGTTAACAGGGCTCTCTGGGGTCTCACCAGGGCTCTGTGGAGTCTCATCAGGATTCTGTGGGGTCTCCCCACTGTCACAACAGCTCTGTGGGGTCTCACCAGGGCTTTGTGGGGCCTCACAAGAGCTCTGTGGGGTCTCACCACTGTCACAACAGCTCTGTGGGGTCTCACCAGGGCTTTG
>NW_017307921.1:0-2646 GCF_000935625.1 Nanorana parkeri | reverse complement strand
AGAGCTGTGCGGGCTGGGTCTCCTCACCAGGGCTCTGCGGGTCACATGTCATCAGAGCTGGGCGGGCTGGGTCTCCTCACCAGGGCTCTGCGGGCTACATGTCATCAGAGCTGTGCGGGCTAGGTCTCCTCACCAAGATTCTGCATGCTGCATCTTGCAGGCAGGAGCGGGCGCTGAAGAGCCGCCTCTTGGGACCTTCTAATGTTGGACTCCGATTTCCCAGTTTGAGATTCTGGGTGACGTGGGCACAATGTCTCTCCTGATTGGTGGCAGGCAGAGCTTCAGAAGGCATAGTGGATGAACTGCGAGGTTGGGCAAATTAGGCGGCCGCGAGGCCCTTGTGACTGCAAGGCCTAAGGCGACCGCCTAATTTGCCTAATTAAAGAGCCGCCTCTGCATAGTGGAGGGGGAGAAGTGAGGGCTGACTGCTGCCAGATCCAGGACCAATTAAGGAAAACAGATTTCTTTAAATCTTCTCGAAAAAATAAGCAGTTAACGCTTGCAGTGTGGGAGTAGCCCACTACAAGGGTATGTTTTTTCTTTGCCCAGGGATGGTCTTTAAGTGTTGGGAGAGTAATTTTAGGAAATAGTTAAAGGGGAATTTACAGAGATTGTGTACATACTTTCTTGAAAAAAATATATATATATTGTTTGACCTCATTTTCAATGGGAATTTTAATTATGAAATATTGCTAATTGTGTTTTAAAAACATACACAATAAAAAAAAAGTAGACCAACTGACACTAAATTATTATAATTCACCTTTAAGGTTTAACTGTCACTTCTGACTGGTAATTCTGACGTCACAATGCATTCACAGCAGCCAATCAACAGTCTCCCCTGGGAGTCAATTGAATTTTGAATTCTAGCAGTCAGTCAACAATCAACTGTCACTTCTTGTAATTCTGACATCACAATGCATTCACAGCAGCCAATCAGCAATCACCCGTGAGAGATAGTTGAATTTTGAATTCCAGCAGGCAGTCAGCAATCAACTGTCACTTCTTGTAATTCTAACATCACAATGCATTCACAGCAGCCAATCAGCAATCTCCCCTGGGAGTCAATTGAATTTTGAATTCTAGCAGTCAGTCAACAATCAACTGTCACTTCTTGTAATTCTGACATCCCAAGGCATTCACAGCAGCCAATCAGCAATCACCCCTGAGAGATAGTTGAATTTTGGATTCTAGCAGTCAGTCAGCAATCAACTGTCACTTCTTGAAATTCTAACATCACAATACATTCACAGCAGCCAATCTTGTAATTCTAACATCACAATGCATTCACAGCAGCCAATCAGCAATCACCCCTTAGAGTCAATTGAATTTTGAATTCCAGCAGGCACTCAGCAACCAACTGTCACTTCTTGTAATTCTGACGTCACAATTCATTCACAGCAGCCAATCACAATCACCCCTGAGAGTCAAATGAATTTTGAATTCTAGCAGTCAGTCAGCAATCAACTGTCACTTCTTGTAATTCTAACATCACATTGCATTCACAGCAGCCAATCAGCAATCACCACTGAGAGTCAATTGAATTTTGAATATCTAGCAGTCATTCAGCAATCACTTCTTGTAATTCTGACATCCCAATGCATTCACAGCAGCCAATCAGCAATCACCCCTGAGAGTCAAGTGAATTTTGAATCCTAGCAGTCAGTCAACAATCAACTGTCACTTCTTGTAATTCTGACGTCACAATGCATTCACAGCAGCCAATCAACAATCTCCCCTGGGAGTCAATTGAATTTTGAATTCTAGCAGTCAGTCATCAACTGTCACATCTTGTAATTCTAACATCACATTGCATTCACAGCAGCCAATCAGCAATCACCCCTGAGAGATAGTTGAATTTTTTTTTGTTTAATATATTTTAATTGTTTTGTTTCCATAAAAATGCAATTATACAAACATTCATAAACATTAGTTTCACATCATCTCTTAATTTTAATAGTTATTTATAGCTCTAATTGAGATAACTACAACTTCCACCTACTTCCAATACTTCCAATGTGTGTGCTGCCTTCCCCTTCTATTTCTTCTATATATACCACGTGTCCTCACTTCTTAATCCCTTCTTCCCATTTCCCCTCCTCTCCATAGAACCATCTTCATTCCTTTCTGTCTTCCATTCATATAGGTCATATACTATGTTTATCTAAATAGTCTTATAATCATATATTTCTTTATTCCTATTTGACCATACATGCATTACCCCCTAATCCTTTTTCAATTGCTGCCTTTAACCTTCTTTCATCATTTTCTCAAAGTCCTCCGATTGTCTAAATTATTCCCATTTCTCCCATATCTTCTTATAACTATCATTCCTATTTGTATCCTTTGCACTTAGTTCTTCCATATACCTTATTTCTTCTATAGTATTTGCCCATTTTTCTATTGAGGGTGGAACTCTTAGTTTCCAACCCCGTGATATACTTATTTTTGCGGCTACCAACATAAATCTTAAAATATAATTTATTTTGTTTTTATTGGGCCTGGTATCAATGTTAATAATGCAGTTAGAGGATCCTTTTCAATATTTGTTGCCTCCACACGGCATTATATTTCAAACACTGACTCCCAGAATGGTTGTAACCTTGGACAACTCCACCAGATATGCAAGTATGTTCCCTCTTCTAT
>NW_017307920.1:319047-338425 GCF_000935625.1 Nanorana parkeri | reverse complement strand
AAAAGCTCCTCCAGTCTTTCTACCATTTTTCCCCCCAGGAAAAAGTTATATTCGTTCTCTTCCCTCGGTTTGACCAGGCTACAAATAAGTGACAGGTTCAGTCTTTCTTCTAAAGAGAAAAGGAAATGAACAAATATAGATGTTTTTCAACATGTGCAAATGTCTATGTTTGTGTTATAATGGGCACTTTGTACAAATGTTCACAAATATGTGTTATAGCTCTGTGGTTAACCACTACACACCCTGGGTGTTGTAAATAATGATCACATTATTTGCAATGCTTACAAATATCGAGCTATGTTTGTCTGACCTAAAAATCTTAATATATGGGTTTCAAAGCCTAGCCTCACTGCAGCCCATTTACAGTATACAGTTCAAAGTGATGGTTCCAGTAAAATTGTCAAATGAGCAGTGCTGCTCCAGGTCAGTCCACATTGATCCACCTAAAGGTGCCAACCCAGCTTGCCTCTGGTCAATGACTAGCCTCTGGACTTTTAAGATTAAGCACAGTTTTGCATGAAACATGTAAGAGAATTTCTCTTGATGCTTTCCTGGAATGCCTTAATTTACTATTAGGGATGCACCGATGCCGATGCTAGTATCGGTATCTGTGCCGATACTGAGTATTTGGGCGAGTACTGGTACTCGCTCAAATACTCCCGTTGCCTATCCTGATACTGGAACTTCCTGTATCAGGAAGCTGGGAGTCATTACATGCTGCCTGGCTTCCTGATTGGCCGGGAAGCCGACTCTATGCTCTGCGTCACCAGGGAGCATGGAGCTAGCTTCCCAACCAAACAGGAAGCCGGGGGGCGGGTAATGACTCGCCCCCTGGCTTCCTGATCGGCCAGGAAGTCAGCTCCATGCTCCCTTGTCACTTAGTGATGAGGTAGCATGAAGTCGGCTTCCAGGGCCAATCAAGAAGCCAAGCGGCGTGTAATGACTCACTGCCCAGCTTCCTCATTGGTCGAGAAGCTGGCCAATCAGGAAGACAGGCGGCGAGTCAATACCTGCCCCCCGGCTGCATGCTTCCTCGTCACCTGGTGACGAGGGAGCATGGAGACGGCTTCACGGCTAATCAGGAAACCGGGTGGCAAGTCATTATGCGCCCTCCCGGCTTCCTTAATGGGACTTTCGGTATCGGGGAGTACTGGGGGAAAAAAACGGTACTTGTACTTGATACCGAAAAAATGGTATCGCTGCATCCCTATTTACTATAATAAAGAAGAAACCAGGAGTGCTGGTATTTTTTCCTTTACAGTTAAATTGTATTAAGACCTCCTACCCAATATACATGATCACTGAAGCAATAAACAAAAATGCCAAATAAGAAAAATATTTGTCAAAAAAATAATGTTGCTATTTTAAAAATAACCATCACATCTCCCAGACTGACCTTCCTGCCTTGCAGATGTGTGGAAAATGAAATGCTAAATTCTTAAAGTGACCCTAGACTCAGGAGTTAAATCTTAAAAGTACCCTAATTATTAATACAAATGTAACTTTTTTATGTATCAATCAGCTTTAGCTCCTCAAATCATCTCTGAATTGGTGCTGACACTGTCCTTCCTTCTGGAGGGTGGCTACTTTTGTTCCACTTGGTCCCTTTGTGGGCTGGCAGGCTTTTTTGCAATTTTTACTGTGCATTTAAAAAAAACAATAGTATATGCATGTTCAGTAATTTCTTCAACAGAGTGATATTTTTGTTATTTCTGAATTGTATTTGTTTTGCATAATGAAAAGAAAATCATTTACAAATGTAGGAATAATGGACAGTTGCTCCATCCATATATGCAGTAACCACAAAACTGGACCCGCCCATATCATTTTGTCGGTTCATTATGGTGACAATAGCTGAAGGACAAAAATATTACAAATAAATAATAAAGAGCACAAGCTGTTCATTTCATCTGCAATAAACCTGACACAGAAAATGAAAATATTTATCTGGATATATAGAATGCTGACACAAGCAACTGCAATAAAAAAAAAAAGATTAAACTGCAGCATTTCCGTTCCATTTACCACACATAAAGCCGATTCACCTGAATGGATTCACTGCTAACTAGGCAACACACCGGCACGCGAATCGCGTGTGGGGTTTTTCTTTCTCTGAGCCGTGAAATGTATTGTTACTTGATTATGACTACGATGTTCCCTTGTCAGTTGTCCGGCTCTATTCTGTGTGTTTTATGAAAGCTGTGATTACCTTCATCGTTCTATTTTAGAATGTAATTATCTTGCAATGTGCTCTGCCAGTCTGAATAAATTAGTCATATTGCTCGCAGTCTCTTTAAAATGTTGTTAAATGGCGCCAATAACAGAAATGCCAGTGGTCTAATTCACCCAATTAAAGTCCAAGATATGTGAAATTTATCTGCTGCATTCACGGAACTTCGCGCTCGGGTATGACAGGGGCTTGACCCCTCAATGATGTCTTTTTTTTTGTTCTAATAACCATGTATATTACCTTGTAAAAGTAGAATAAGTTGATAAAGCAATGAAACATCCGCCATGCTCTTTGTAAGAATAATGTCAGTATAATTCAACTATTTCAAGTAACCGATCATTTCAAAGAAGTTTATTATATTTCTCAGTGTTCATGCTGTGGCTACAATGCCTTTTTTATCTTCTCTTACTATCCTGTAGCTTATGAAGCCAGAATTGTTTAGCTGTGAACGGATTCAAGAAGTTGGAAGTAGGTCATATCACGCTGAGGAGGTGGGTGTCTAATAAGAGCTGGATTTCTATCACTGGAAGCTGTAGACACACAACCTATGGCACCCAAAGAGACACCCTTCTACTGGATCACCTCTTTTACATAGAACTTTTTCTTGTTTTTATTGATCCTACTCTAGCTTACAATATTGTAAGAATGTGTGAATAAATGTATAAAAAGTAAATGATGGGAAAAGTTTTGTGGCTGATAACTGCATAGGGAAAAGTCATCTTTTTGCCCACTAGAGTGGGCAACCTAGAGAGGTTGAGTGAATGCTGAGAGTGTTGAAACGTCTGCACCTCCTCCCACACATTGCTTGTGGTCAGTGGGGCATCCCGTTATTATTATTCTTATAGAGAAGTTGTATTGCGCCAACAGTTTGCACAGCGTTTTACAATATAAGGAACATAGAAAACGAAGATCACCAGCACTCAGCCAAAAGCATGTAATCAGTTTGCTTTTTTTTATTGACGCAACATGTCACAAGCACTGTTTTGGGGCCACGCAGAGTCCCTTCTTCAGGGTGACATAGTGACAGGCACCTCCTTGTGCCTGCATTTTATACCTGCTAGCAGGCTTGTCTGTGTCCCATCAGGGAAATTTCCCTTCACATCCTGTTCTGCAGATACAAGAGAACAAATTAAAAAAATTGGGGAAATGCCTTGTCAGACAGTTGTGAACAGTGTCCCCATTGGAAGATTTCTGCTGTATTCCTGTTCTGATGGCAACTCAAAGTGTTGGTTTCTCCCTCACTTAGCCCCCGTGGCACTTGTCTCTAGGACAAATTGAGAAAATGTATCTTCCTAATGGTGTATTGCAGTTATATGTGTGTATGTATATACCGTGTTTCCCCGAAAGTAAGACCTACCCTTAAGACAGTGTCTTATTTTTGGGGAAACACGGTATGTATATATATATTCTCTGTATAATGTATCAATTCTTTCAGACACACACACAAATTCAGGTAGATTTACACTTAGGCCCCTGTCAGACAAGCGTGTCAGGCAGGGCAGCCATCAGAAATTTTGGGGCCACTTACACGGCTTTAGGCCAGGCCCCCCCCACCGCACCACCACCACACTGAGCCAGTCACACTGTTATTATACATTTATATAGCTCTGACATATACCGCAGTGCTGTACAGAGAACACTGAGACAGTCACATCAGTCTCTGTACAGAGGAGCTTACACTCTAATGTCCCCTCTTAGCGACCCGATGGACGCAGGGATTAGCGACCCGATGGACGCAGGGAGTAGCGACCCGATGGACGCAGGGATTAGCGACCCGATGGACGCAGGGATTAGCGACCCGATGGACGCAGGGATTAGCGACCCGATGGACGCAGGCATTAGCGACCCGCTGGGCACAGGGCTTAGTGACCCTCTGGATGCAGGGCTTAGTGACCCGCTGGATGCAGGGCTTAGTGACCCGCTGGACGCAGGGCTGAGTGACCCGCTGGACGCAGGGCTTGGTGACCCGCTGGACGCAGGGTTTGGTGACATAGTTACATAGTATTTGGGTTTGAATAAAGAATTAGTCCATCAAGTCCAACCCATATAGGTCCACGCATCATCTCATTCTTAGGGATACTGGTATCCCTGGATATTACGGTCCCTCAAGAAATTGTCCAAGCGTTTCTTGAACAAATCTACACTCTTGGCTGAAATCACTGCCGATTGGTGACCCGTTGGACGCAGGGCTTGGTGACCCGCTGGACGCAGGTCTTGGTGACCCGCTGGACGCAGGGCTTAGTGACCCGCTGGACGCAGGGCTTAGTGACGTGCTGGACTTAGGGCTTAGTGACGTGCTGGACTTAGGGCTTAGTGACGCGCAGGACTCAGGGCTTAGTGATGTGCAGGACTCAGGGCTTAGTGATGCGCAGGACTCACCTGAGAGTGACCCTGCAGAGCCCACCATAGATGCTGCACAGCCCATCTGAGACTGTCTATAGTGGGCTCTGAAGGGGTTCTAAGGTGGGCTGGTCAGGGCTGCATCCCCCTCCCTCCTTCCTAGCTCCTCTTACCTGCACACCAGGCCTCCTCTGCCGCCGGACTGGCCAGAAGTGACATCACGAGCAGCGTCGCTGATGGGGCCCCAGCTTGTCTTGAAGCCGCTGGAGCGGCAATGCTGGGGCCCTGCGCTGCTAGCGCCTCCTCGCTCTTCACCGTCGGCCGATACTCATGTAAGGGTCCCGGGTGGGCCCCCCAGGCTGCTCGGGCCACTTACATGAGTATCGGCCGTACCCCCCTGATGGCTGCCCTGGTGTCAGGAGAGGTTCTGTCAACAGATCCTCTCCTGATCACAGCAGTGCAGAGTGGATGTCACCGCTGTGACATCTGTGTCTGTGCAGTTTTTTACAGTTACAGTTACAGAAACTGCTGGTCCCCATGTGTCTCCATGGGGAATCGGAAGAAAACGCGCATGTCGGTTTAACTCAGATTATCCCGTTCTGGCATGATCAAGGGCGGTAAAAAAAATGTATTATCAGTTTGTTTTTTCAGACCTAGCCAGGGCTAACCAGGTGTAAACGGACGCTCGTCCATTTACACACGGTTGCCCATAGACGTGCATAGAGCATCCAATCGGGTCTGGCTGAAAACTGGCAGACTGAACCAATCGTACCGCTCATGTGAAAGGGGCCTTACAATCAATCTGTAAATTTGAAGGTGTCTAGAAAACGGTTTGGTCTCATGCAGGGGCTTTCTATAGTTCCCTGCGGAGTGGTAGGCGGAGGAAATGACATGATTGATGCAGGTCAGACCTGAACATGGAGGAGTTAGGAGAGTATTGGATGGAAGGTTTTTTTTCTGTTGTGTTTGAACAGGGGAGGAGGGAGGGAGGGAGGGCCAGCTAGTGTAGTGATAGGTTTAGCTCGGGGGTTGAGAAAGGGGCCATCTTACTGTACAGTGTGAAGTAGGGAACCATTTTAGGTGGGAGAGAAAAAGAGCCAGTCCTGCCCACCCTCCCCGATAGTATTTTGGCTTGTTGTTTTTTATGTTTCCAAAGGATTAGTCTCTGCAAGTGTGGAGTTTGGGGAGGAGAGATACATTCTTTCTAGTTAGGGTCATGGGTATTAATTTTCTACGTTATAGGTGGTATTTGTGTTCATGGAAATATGGCGGACTAATTTTTCTTCTAAGTTGGTTGTCCATTGGGCGGGTCCCTGGCGGTGCCATACATCGGTGATGAAGAACTGGCTCTCCACAAAGTGAAAAGGGGCAGAGTAGTAGGGAAGTGCCAATGATGGGGCTACTGGGTTCTGTAGCTTGGTAGCCAGTAAGAACATGGGCAACTGTTGGTGGGTGTATCCACTCGAGCCAGAATAAGGGCGGCCGTGGCTGGTACAGTAAACAATGGGTCATGGTACACCCCTCTAAGTGGTGAGTGGTGTTTTTTAGCCCTCGTCGGGGACCGAAGTATTTTTTCTTGCTACATTGCACTTTTTCTGTGAGATTTAGTTCATTGGTCACAAGTAATGTCATTTAGTATGTTCTGTTATTATTGTAAATGTCTACATCGCTGTGGCCATTCAACCTTCCAATAAATGTTATTACATTATGTTCTTTGAAATTACCGGTGTTTAGTGTGTTATTTAGGTGGGAAGTGAGGGTTACCTGGCCTTGCAGTCAGTCATGTCTAAGGCCCCTTTCACATGAGCGTTATCAGTTCAGGCAAGGTTCGCGGATACAAAAAAACTGATAAAAACTGAATCCGTTTACATCAGTTTGCACATCCGTTGTCAGTTCAGTTTACATCCATTTTTTACATGTCTGTTTTTTTATTTTTGTTATGGTAAATTCCCATGATTCTTTGTTATTCCCCAACATGCATTGAGTTTGCCAGGCTGCATGACAACATCAGTACCACAAAACGGACTAAACCTAAACTAATGTAAACTTATTATCAGTTTACATCAGTCCCAGTCAGTTAAAATGGAGACCTATTTTGTCTCAAATTGCAGATCTCAACTGGTCATCAGTTTTCATCTGCACTGCCATAGAGATGCATTGTTCTCTGTTTTTCATCTACAAACAAAGGGTTGGTACCAGCAATAGAAAACTCAAAATACTTATATCTCTGGTGGGTGTCGAGTCTGAACTCTGCTGTGTTCAAACAATATAACCTTCAGAGTGTTGTTGGGAGTGCTGAATGCTTGAGTCCACTGCCATGCACTGTGGCTCCTAGGTGACTACAGGACACATTAATAACACAGGAACCATTGAGTGCAGTGGAAGACCAGATATCCCACTGTGTCGGACATGAAGACTTTGCCAGTGGCTGTATCACTTGAACACAGCAGAGTTCGGATTCCCCACCTGCTGGAGAGGGACCATTCATTTAATTTTTTGGGGAAGTGACAAATTAGCCTTGGACCCTTTAAACTTTAATTAAATCACTCTAACTGTATTGCTATTGGTAGTAGCATTTATGCCACCATCTATACCATCTAACCATGCCAGATTATGTATAAGAAAAACTTACTCAAATATGTTGTTTTTGCATGCATTTTATAATGTAGGTATCATGATTGTATTGACCAAAATACTGCCACCATTGTACTGTACGTATACTGGCCCTTTTCTTTAGTGATGTGTCAAGTATGCTCCTGTGGCTCTGGCTGTCTTCTTTCTGTAATCTCTTCTATCATCTGACTCCTGGAGAGTGAAGATAAAAAAGAACAGCTTAGCGACTTTGGATCTGAGGCCAAATGAGTTCTGGATGGGTAGATATGAGCAATATATAAGTTAACTAACAAGTTAATTAATGAGCTGAGGCTATCTAAGCTTTAATTAATGACCTGAGGGAAATGCATGACTTCATTAATGAAATAGGGCAATGCAAGAGTTAATTAAAGTGGGAGCAATGTAGGAGTTGATGGACTGAAGGAATGTATACTGTGCATTGGTTGTGTGGGATAATGTAAATACTAATTGATTGGAGCATTACAATGCAGTATATTTGAGCTTGTAAATTATAGACACACAATATTATTCCTGTACTAAAAGTAATATGAATATTGATAATGATATGCCATTTCATAAATAAAAACATTTAAGGTCCATTCACACCATTGCGTTCAAGCAAAGTGCGCTTTACTGCAATATGTGATGTTGCATGTTACATACACCCCAGCGCACCTCCACAATGTACCTGCGTTGCAGAGCACCTGAATGCACGGTAATGCACAGTGTTGCATCAGAAAAAAAGGTACTAAGACATTCTGCCTTAAAAGGTATCCATGGTCAAAAACTAAAAATAAATATGTATTTCCATATAGTTTATGCCACTTCTAATAGTTCCGCAAATCATCTCTAAATTCGTGCTGGCACTGTCCTTCCTTCTGGAGGGTTGCTACTTTTGTTCCCCATTGTCCACGTAGCCACCAGTCCAAGCTTACTCGTGTGATGGACTACAAACTTACATTTAGTTTACTCATTGTATTGAGATTGTAGTCCATCATGGGAGTGAGCATGTAGTGGTGGCTACTTTACAGCACACACAGGGACCATGGGGAACAAAAGTCGCCATCCGCCACAGGGAAGGACAGTGTCAGCATGAATCCAGAGATGCTTTGCGGATCTACAGCTGGGTGATACACAAATAAAGTACAGATTTGTTAATACTTACGGTACTTGAATGCATTTTTAAGATTTAACTACTCTGTTAAGTGTCACTTTAAGGAACGCTGATGTAAACCATAGGAGTGAAATGTACTGTCATCACCCTGGCTGTGTTATAGTTGGTGAAGTTACAGTATATAAAAGTTACCCTATAATTCCTAAAAGCACAGCAGCACACAAGAAGTTCAGACTTGCTGAAAGAAGATGAAAACCCCCTGACCAAATACAGAGAAAATGGAAAATAGAAGGGTATTCAAATCAGTTTCTAACTAGCAAAGGGACTGTGCACACGGGAGGTGAATTCATAGCAGTAAACGATGCAAAAACGTAATATAGTTATGAACTGTTTCTAAAATGCAGATGAAAGTGTTTAGCGCGTTTCTGCCCGTACCAATATGGGCGGAAAAACGCTAAAGTAAAAAGTTGTTTTACTACTTCAAAATATGTATGTTTGATATCCATAGTCTGGGCACAGGTGCACTTTAAAACAGAGGTATTGGTTGCATATATATTTGCAAATACATGTGAAGTTTACAAACGCTCATTGTTCTGTACACCCCAGCCATTGAAGTCAGAGTACATCCTTGATGAGAAGGAGGGATGCTATTTTTTAAGTGCAGTCATCCTTTAAATAAAATGCAAAGTTTTGTATAATATTACCATTTTTCCTTGAAATTGAAACATTCTGGTTTTAAAGGCTAATTATGTTTCCATCGGGTTCAACAATAATAAAAGTCATAAGCAAGAGCTGGAAGATTAAAAAAAAAGATGATAGGGACATGACTTCAAATGATATTTTTCAGATCTTGATTCTGCACAGTGCTAATTTTCCAGAACACATGCAGTAATTGGAAAGCAATTAGTCATTTTTCCTGTGTTTATAGTCAATTTGCTTAACTGCTGCATGTATTTCTGTCTTGCCCTTCCTCTTCCAGGTGTTACTGTGCTCTAAGTAGGCCAAAGGCAGGCATTGATAGCAAGCTGTTAGAGAAATAAACCTTTTGCAGCAAAACAGACAATGTGTGCCCCTTCCCCCGACCCATGAAGAACTACAAGTAATGGTAAACTTGCCTCTGCTCTGTAGAAATAGTGTAGTAGAAGGGTTGTTCTGCTTGTGCATCTGATAACATGGTATTACTCTGTCTCAAGCAGGGATTCGTGGAATAACTTCAGCAACATTTCATGGAAGCAGAAATCCCTTTGGGCATTTCATTTATATAGTGGGTATAATGTTTTTACTGTAATAAAGTTTTTTCAATTAGCACTCTTTGAAGTTGTGTATTTTTCCCTTTTTTTGTGTATTTAAAAGAACTCTCTGCAGGGAGATGATCGAGAAGTGAGCAAGCGACGGTATGTGTTCGCTCACTTCCTGATCTATTGAACCCACGTGTGACAGTTTCATTGTCACACGTCGGCTCGAACTATCATGATGAGTGATTTTCACTCACCTCATAGTTCTCCTTTAATCATTATTTAGCATATCGGCCAACTGTCTCTCATATGGAACCAAATCCCACTGTCCCTCTTTCCTCCTCAGTTGTCTCTCTTTTTGGTCTGATTTCAAAAAGCCAGTATAAAGAAAAAGTGATGGTGAAAAATTACAATTTTGGGTTCAACCAAATTATATTGGCATATAAATTCTTAAATTCGTCTTTCTAGAAGGTGTCCCTCTTTCTTATCTTAAAAAGTTGTGAGCCATGTTATTTAGTACTGCTACTCTAAATTTTTTGTGTTACCTCTCAACAAGGGGCCGTTTTGAAGCACAAGAACAAGTTCAAGAAAGTTAAATTGAGCTTCTGTAACCCTCAGGGGTCAGTTAAAGCCCTTTGCACAGAATTTTCTATTTTTTTTTCATATTTAAGACGTTTCAGGTATCATAAAAAAAATTATGTGTTTATCCAACAATTTTCAGAACACGTTACCACAGTAAGCGCAAATTAAATGAATGTATGGGTGTGTGTGTCATTGTGTGTCACAGAATATGAATATAATACAGTATATACAAATCTATATAGTCAAATAGGGTTACAAGCATAGAGGTAGCAAATAATGGGAATAAAACACAAAACCATCCAAGTACTACAAGTATGGTGAAGTTAGCGGTGTGTAGCTTGTCGTTGGACAGTAAAATAATGATGCTCCCAGACAGTGGAGCTTGAAGTGGGATGGAGTGGTGAAGCTTTTTTGGATCTTTCTATATTGTGAAAACACAAGAATAGTGGTTTAATGCATCCTGCGTCGTGGGCAGTTACAGAATCCATTCTGACAAGTCTGACGTATAGGGACACATGTCCTTCTCTTTGCCCCCTCAGCCACTTATTTGGGTACGACACAATATAAATGCATAATTTTAATAATTAATAATCACAGGCTGAGTTCAAAGGAAGTAGGTTGAGTAATGCTGGCTGTGGAAGGGGCTCTATACTTACCTTACTTTCTCCCACCGCACACTGTGGTTTCTCCCGCCGACATTTACGTCACTACAGGAATTACGAGAGGGGGGACGGAACCACAGCACGTGGAAGGTGTAACTGGAATTCAAAAGACCCAAAGTGCGGAATACTTGCATTTGGCATGGGGGCAGGGAAGTGGTGGCATTTTAACAAACAGGCTGCTGGAAATGTAAGTATAGAGCCTGTTCTTTTAAAGCCAGGGTCACTTTAAGTGCTGTTGCAACTTGATTGATCAGGACCTTAGACTTTTTTGTGAGAAACTCTTTATTTGATATATGTGGGCGTGGGTGACTGGGAGAGGGGAGAGAAGAAAAAAGGAGCACTAGAGAGAGTCCCCACATCCCTCCTTCTCCTTTTTTTTTTCTCTCTGCTGCTCCTTTTTTCTATCCTGTCTCTTTCATTTCTCTATTCCCTAATGCTTTTTACTGCCTTTTCCTTTTACCTCCTGGTGGCCTTTATGGGAAATGGGTCTCATCCCCTTCCCCTGTTAAGTGATACACCCGGTACAATATTACTTGCTTTTCTTAATTATGATAGATTGGGTTATTGTCTTGCCTTACTGTTATATTTTTTCTCTCTCTGTCTGCAAGAAAAAATTCTCATGTAAATGCACATTCATAATAGATTTAAGAAGCAATCCCATGTTTGACATATTGAAATTTAGACAATCAAATTTGTATCACAGATCTTTATACAGATATCCAGTATACACGGTGGGCCTCAATACAGTACTGTATTGGATCATTTGTGTTGCTTATTTCTAAATATTTTTTCCTTGGAGTCTCAAACTTTAGCCCCCATTTACAACATTGCTTAACATGAGGATTCTCATTATATTCAAAGGTGTCTATTTGCACCGGAGTTTTGTGCTGCTGCAGCTTTTTCTTGGGCAGAATCACATATTTGTGGCTCCAAAGACTTAAGTGGGAGTATCTGAAAACACAACACAAATGTTTTAGCACTTTTTTTTGTGCGATTTCCATGCATTTTTGTGCCTATTCACCGGCCTCCTCCTCTCAGCAACCTCGGGCCTGTGAACAAAATGGAGGATTCAGGAGTGTTCATGCTGGATGTGAAAACTACAAGACCCACAAGAACCACTACAAGCCCAGTGATGCCCATTTCAAGAAGAATGACAAGTGGCAGAGGGCCTAGGAAGAAATTGAGCATCAAGTTTTCCCATTTTGGAAAATCTGATCTGAAAGATACCATACAGACAGCCAATACTTTCCATTGGCCAAAAGCAAAAAGCCTGAAGGTTGAAAACACAAAAACACTCATATTCATGGGGTAAAAATACATAAAAATAAAAGCTTCAAAAGCATCTTAAAATGCTCACCGGCAAGTGTGAATGGGGGCTTAATCACATAGAAAATATTGGTTACTGCCCTTTAGATCCCAGAATCGATTTTGAAGCCCAGTTAGGCTTTGGATATTCTTGAATAGTCCATGATGGCTCAAAATAATTTGTGACACTCCTCTGAATTTTATTGCAGAGTCAGTTACCTGCCAATTGTAATGACCTCAAGTTTATACTTGATGAAAATGTTGCTTATGTTTTACTTATTTACTGACAGTTGGCAGCTTTGTAGCTCTTCTTCATCCCTCAATGACATTCTCCACCATCATGTCTGCATTTACTTATGCAAAAGGTGTAGGGTATTAAATTCAACAGTGCTGTAAGTAGCTTATAAATAAAGTTGTTTCAGCATATTTGAAAGAGCAGTATCAAACCTAACAAGGTCATTCTGCCGTTTAAAAGTGCAAACCAGCAAAAAGTACCCATTATGATAAATGGATGTCATTTTTAGGTGATAGTATATGCCTGTAGTTATGTACAGTTGAAGTGGATCTTGACCCTAAATGGATGACATTTTGTTTCATAAATCCACATCCCATCTACATGTACCATGAGCAACTGCTTTTGAAATTACATTAGGATTTTAAAGATTATATTTTTTTGAGATTTTAGTGATTGGATTTAGGTCTTCTTTAATGGATTAAGCTCACAACCATGTTTTCCAACTAAACCGTGTGTACATTTTGATAAATTGTATGTACGGAATTATGTTTGATATTTTGAGCTGTATCAATATTGTGGTTAACACAGGTATAGAGTAATCCCTGAGTTGTTGAAACTAAAGAGAAACCAGTCTGAACAAATTTAAAAAGATACACATTTAGTAGCGGGATGCCACATGGACAGACCCACAACAGTTGACGTTCCAGACAGCTTACCAAACAATGATAGCATTTTTCCAGCTTTTGGTACAGTAGCTAGTAAGTAGTCAGGGTGATTTTGATAAGAAGCTCAAATGCTGGCAAAATGCTTGGTAAACAGCAACTAATAATAAAATGGAGAATTGCTTTTAAAATCCTTGAACCGCATAGTAGCTAAGCAGAAGACTGACACTTGTGGACTGCTTAAATATCAGCCAGTTTTTACCTGACTGCATGTTTACTGCCCCATCCATTTGTAACAGAGATTTGAGAAGTAAGCTGTTACATGGCCCATTCATTTGTAATACATATTTGAGAAGTAAGCTGTTACATGGCTGTTACAGTAACACAGGCTACATACACGGTCCATGAGTTAAAAGCCCAATTCCAGGCAAAACTCCAGAGTAATAGTCCGGGGAGCTCAACTCCAGAGTAAGACTCCAGGGAGCTCAACTCCAGGGTAAGGGTCCAGGGAGCCCACCTCCAGGGTAAGTATCCAGAGAGCCCAACTGCAGTTTAAGGGTCCAGGGAGCCCAACTCCAGGGTAAGGGTCCAGGGAGGTGGAAAAAGATGGTAAACGCATACATTTATAACCAGCCTTTGAAGCAGTCAAATAGAGAGTCCCACCGCACTCCTGACCGAGAAGCCCCATACAGCAGGGTGCACATGGGAAGGCTTACAACAATACAAAACACAAAAAAGTCCCCAGCACACCTGCCAGCTAGCCTGCAACAAAACAAATTACCCTGTCAACAGTATTACAGAGGTGCCTCATCAAAGCACCTCTGTGAAGTGTGGTCCTAACTCTATTTATATGGGCAACTAAAACCTCTGCTTTTAACGCATACTGTTAACAGGGTAATTTGTTTTGTTGCAGGCTAGCTGGCAGGTGTGCTGGGGACTTTTTTGTGTTTTGTATAAGGGTCCAGGGAGCCCAACTCCAGGGAAAGCGTCCAAGGAGCCCAACACAAGGGGAGGAGTCCAGGTAGCCCAACTCCAGGGTAGTCAAGTTTTATTTGCTGTCGTTATTGGGGAGATTAATCCTCATTCCTCCCGGTGACTAAAGGAGAAGAAATGGCATGGTGCAGGTATCACTGGACAAAGAGGACACAGAGTAATAAAAAACTGACATATGTTCTAAGCTCTCTATGCTCTACTTAACCACTTGACATCCGCGGTGTTAAACCCCCTTCCCATCCAGGCCATTTTTCAGTATTCAGCGCTGCGGTACTTTAACTGACATTTATTCCGTCATGCAGCGCTGTACTGAAATGAATTTTATACCCTTTTTTGGGGACAGATAGAGCTTTCTTTTGGTGGTATTTATTCACCACTGGGGGTTTTATTTTTTTACTATATTAAGGAAAAATTACCGAAATTTAAAAAAAAAAACAGTTTCCCCTATATTAAATGATAAAACATTTATTATTACCCAATTTTTTGGTAAAATATAAAAGATGGGGTCACGTCGGGTAAAAAGACACTAAACATGTCAAGCCTTAAAATTGCGTGCGCGCGCGAAACCTCAAAAAACGATAATACCCAAAATTGGCCATAGGCGACGCTTTAAAAGCTGTTACCGCTCATCAGTTTAGTGTTATCAGTGATTGATGGCCCTAAAATGATTGCTCTCACTGCGACGTTCGCGGCGATATGTAACATGTGTAGCGCAATTGTAATTTTTGCGCGCTGGGGCACCGGACGCGTATTTACGTTTATAGGCGCGTAAACGTGGGGGTGGGGGAGTTAAACATTTTGGGGGGGTTTTTTCCCCTTTTTTTATATGTGGCTTTTATTTTATTTTATTTTTTTATGTGTTACTTTTCTTTTTTTTTATTTATTTTATTTTTTTTGCACTTATTGTTATTGCTATTATATAGGGGGATAACAACCCCCTATATAATAGCAAAGGCACACTGACAGGTCCTCTTTATGGAGATATTAGGGGTCTCTAGGACCCCTAATATCACCTATGGACCCCAAAAGAAGCTGATAAAGCAGAGATCTGCTTTATCAGCTTCTTCTCTCTCCAGATGACTGACAGGTGAATGCGGAAGTGATGTAACACACATCACTTCTGCATTCACAGCCCGGACGGGGATCAGCAAGGAGCTGATCTCCCGTCCTCCTCCTCCTGACGCCCTCGGAGCCGGTCCCGGGATCCAAGATGGGGCAGCGGATCCCGGGAATCAAGGTGAGGGGTCAGGGGAGCGCCGCGAACGAGCACATATAGGCGATCGGCGGGCTATGGACCCGCTGATCGCCTATATGTGTAACACCCGGTAACGGGTGTGTGCACTGATCGGGTCTTTTCTGCCCGTGCGTGCCCGCTAGGGGGCGCGCGCGAGCAGAAAAAAATTGCCGTCTGGAGACGGCAACCCGCAGATGCAGCAGTGCCGGCCGTCCGTTTTTTTACTACGGGCGGACGGCAAGAGGTTAATAAATGTGCTTTTGCTACTTCCTCTGTGCCCACCAATCACAGCGCTTCCTATACTTGTCAACCTTGTTACTTGTAAAGGAAGTGACGTTAAATCTTCCCAACAGGAATGCAGACAGCAAACATAACCTTTCACCCTCTGTACAAAATCAAAAAGTTTTGACTGAAACAGCGCTTCCACAGCAATTACTCCCGCAAGGCAGTAGAGCGGCTTACTATCGCAATAGGCACGTAACATGATACTTAGTTGTTCTCAGCCACAAAATAACAGCTTAATGATGTGAGTCCCTGGGCATTTTTCTTCCTAAATCCCAGAGTGTTTTTTCATTTTGGCATTGTCTTGGTTACACACGTTAAATCTTTTAGATTTTGCAGTCTACCCTCACACATTATACATTGGGTTTTTTGAGGACAGGGACAGATAGGGCTTTAATCTGGTAACAAATGTGAACACATATATTTTTATTTCCTGCAGTGAAAGGGTTAACAATACATACAGACATATATTAATAAATACAGGGCAGTATTACTTTGTGTCTTTAATATCCAGTTGGAATTCAGCTTTAATCTTCATTTTATATTCTTCCTTTTTTGGGCAGACTTCTTAGAACGCCCCCTATGTGATAGCATACTATGGGTGACATGTACTTTTTAAGGTGACACTAGGGGTCTAACAGCCTCCTAGTGTCACCTTTCCACTCCAAAGAAGTGGAAAGCCCAGCTTCTGCAGCCGAGCAATGACAGCTGAGGAACTGGAAGTGATGCAGTCACTTCCGCTCCCATTCAGCGGGGAAGAGATCGGCAAGCGGATGTTCGCTTATCTCCTTCCTGCCGACACCCATAATGCCGCAGGTGGGGCAGCAGAGCCCAGGAAAAAAGGCAGTGGTGTCGGGCCGGGAGGAGGCTCCCACTAGACCGGGCCCTGGAAGCAATCTGGCGGCATGTGAGCTGCCAGAATCACTTCCAGTGTAAAGCCAACAGTCAGCTTTGGGCATGTAGACAGAGTCCCGGCAGAATCTGTTTAAAGGGGCCCACTGCCAGCAACATATGACATACATCGTTGGCAGCAAAATGGTAACAGGAGTGCTAAAGTCACAGCATATACTATCCTGTTATAACATCAGCATTGTTATTTGAATACATACTAGAGTTGTTTTTGACAATGAAATCAAACCTTACTTGAAAAAATCCCTTTTATGTAGTGAGTGCTGCAGTCCGTCTGACCATCACTTTCACAACTTCCTGGATTCCCAGTGTGCTTTGCTTCTCTTTCCCTGATGCTTGATATGATGCAATTTCAATTTCTCAAAACTACATATCTTTTTTTATTTTTTTTATAAATTCTTTATTTCAAAAAATGTTCACACAAATAACAAGTAATAGCGGCAAGGCACAATATTGGCCCTCATAGGCCGTAAAAGATGTTCTTACATAACCATTATGCAGTGTTACAAGTACAACAAGGGCCGTTCAGGGGTTGAGATAGGTTTTCTCATCGATATAACAAACAGGTAGCCGCAAGTCCCATCCCAGGCTGGGAAGGGGGGTGAAAGGCTGGGAAAGAGGGGGGGGAGTTGGTGTTCTGTCTAGGTCTGTTAGCTATAGGGTATTTGTTCCAACATGGGGGTTGCTGACACTCCCTCGAGGGTGTGAGGCGAGTGAAGTGAGTGGAGTCAACGGACAGGGGTTCACTGTATGCCACTGGGTTCGGGAAGTGGTGCGGAAAATATGCTAACTGCTCGTTGAGCTGTATGAGGCGGTGGGGTGGGGGCAGGAAGGACTTGGGTAGGCAGAAGGGTAAGGTAAAGGGTGAGGTGGGTACTCTTCCCAATGGGAAGAAGGAAAGAGGGACAAGGCCAGGGTCCAGCTTGGTGGGGAGTGTCACACGTCAGAGCCCTGACATAGTTTTGTGTAGCCCGGGGAGGAGAGAAAGTCAATCCAGTACAACCAAGTGGCTCTAAATTTAGCAGGGGTGTTGTTAAGGGAACTTGTGAGATCCTCCATAAGATAGATATCCTGTATCCTGTCTAGCCATTGGTGAACCGTAGGGGGCTCAGGCTTCCGCCATAAGGCTGGGATACAGGCCCGGGCGGCGTTGATGAGATGGCGTATCAGGGAGCGCTTGTAGGCTTTTAGGGAGATGGCAGTGTTGTGTAATAGGTAGAGAGCTGGATCACGTGGTAGCGTGGTGTCCGTGAATTGTTGGGTTGTGGCATGGACTTGGTCCCAAAAAGCTTGTAGGCTCGGACATGACCTGAATATGTGCAGTATATCTGCCGATGGGGCGTTACACCGCCAACAAGTGGCTAGAGTTTGTGGGAACATGGAGTGGAGAGCCCTGGGTCTCCTGTACCACCTGGTGACTAGTTTGTACCCTGCCTCCTGGTACTTGTTGCTAATGGATGATTGGTAGGAAAGTGTGAGCAGTTTCCTACCGTCCTCCGGGCCCAGGCGGATCCCGAGATCCTCCTCCCATCTCTGTAAGAACCATGGGGTGTCGGTAGAGGAGCTAGCTAGGAGAAGCTTGTAGCAAAATGAGAGAACATGACGGGCCTGGCCTTCTAGGTTGCTTTCGTGTTCGAATGGGGTCAGGGCTCGAGAGAATCGTGAGGGGGGCGGGAGAGATCACAGGAAGTGGTGTAAGTTGCATGGTCCTCCATGGGTCCAGGGGTAAAGGGCCCTGCTGGGAGGTCACAGTGAACACAGAGGGCCAGGAGGAGCCGGTCAAGAAGTGGAGCGCTCTGAATTTACCTGGGGTGCCAAGTGTTCGGAAGCGTGCGTCACCCAGTCCAGGTGGAAAAGCCGGGTTACCCAATATCGGGGTCATAGGTGAGGGGAAGAGGGGGGGAGCAGCGAAGGCGGCTCTGGCCACCATGAGGGTAGGCATGATCGTGGGATGGGAGCGAACTGCTGGGGGCAAGGGGGAAGTGCACCAGGGAAGTCCCGGGAGCGGCACCGTAGAGAAGGTTTGTTCCAGGCCAGTCCACAGTTTCGAGGTTTGGTGTCAGCACCAGTTTATAACACGGGCTAGGTGTACTGAGGTGTAATATAGGCGGATACATACCGTATTTTTCGCTCCATAAGGCACACTTTTTTTCCCCCCAAAAGGAGGGGGAAAATGTGCCTGCGTCTTATGGAGCGAATCCCGACGCCCAAGACATGCAGTTTCGGGCGCCGGGCGAGTAGTAGGAGCCACTGCTCGTTTAATACGAGTGATCTAATGAGATCACTCGTATTAAAGCCGAGCAGCGGCGGCGGCGATCGAGTTCAGCAGTAGGAGCCACTGCTCGTTTAATACGAGTGATCTAATGAGATCACTCGTATTAAAGCCGAGCAGCGGCGACGGCGATCGAGTTCAGCAGTAGGAGCCACTGCTCGTTTAATACGAGTGATCTAATGAGATCACTCGTATTAAACCCGAGCAGCGGCGACGATCGAGATCACCATAGAGCAGACGAAGAATAGACGTTCTTCGCCTGCTCTGTGTCATCACTGAGACCGTGGCGCTGTAATCACAGCGCCACCTGTCTCAGCGGTCACTAACTGCAGCTTCTGTCACAGCTTCTGTCATAGAAGACAGAATGTCGAGTGCTCCATAAGGCGTGCCGGACCTCCCTGCGTCCTATGGTCCGGTGCGTCTTATGGACCGCAAAATACGGTATCTCATAATGCATTGCTTCCAGCAAGAAATTATAATGTTCCATTGTTCAGATGTTGAGTTTTAGTTCAGATGGCAGGCTTAATTAGAGTGTTGACACATACAAAGGACTGAGAGAAATTGTGTCAGTGCATTGAGGAAGTACATCCTATCCAGCATGTTCAGTAAGTAAGTTTACAAACTTCTAGATCGAAATGTTTATTAGGAGTGGGATAGAACTTTTGGAAATAAAAATTCAAAATAGAAATATTCATATACTGTGTATATAT
>NW_017307920.1:291877-312855 GCF_000935625.1 Nanorana parkeri | reverse complement strand
ATATGTATATATATGTTAGTTTTTGACCAAAAACAGTCTTTAAAGATCGGGCTAAAATTATAAAACTATCTATGAACAGAATGTCAAATTGTATAGGCTTTCCTTTAAAAATTCCTATGGCCTTTACTTCCCAAGGTTTTCCATCTGTGGACATCACTATTTCATAATTGTTAGGCTGGTATTTCTTGTCACTCAGCACATAAAGTGCCATAGAAACTACTTCCCTCAAGTATAAGGCAATGTTCCCTGTGGTCCATACATTAAAATCAACAAGATATTAGAAATTAAAGAACTAGCGTCAGGCAAATTGGCAACACTGCAATATATGCATTTTCTATTAGACTTGAGAACATGCTATAAATTATATTTAATTATTCATTATTTTAATCTGATCTATCCATGTGTCTCATCTTTACCCAGCAGGAGAACAAGTGAAGCAAAACTATTAACTATTAACCAGTTTAATTTATAAACTGAAGTAGAATCTGTCCCAAGGAACATTCCTGATAATGAATTCACAAACATAATTTTTAGATGAACCTGCTAAAGAGACTGAGGACACTATGCTTGGCATCTGAGACAAAAGCTACATTTAAAATGGGGGTGAAGTGGTAAGGAAATAGACACATTGGGGGCTCAGCCATATAAGACATATACGGTATATACAGTGCATATTTTAAAAAAATCACCCCGTGTATATGTTTTATTGCCATAGAGCAATAAATTGCAGTGGATTTTTTTTTTTCATTTACCAAGAGAATTAGATTCTGCAAAACATTTTGCTGCAAAGCGATCTAAATTAATTACAATGAAAAAAGCTGACTGCATTATAAACAAATAACAGTATACATTCTTTAAATCAGTATTAAGTAGATTAACCTTTGGCAGCAATTACAGTCTTCAGTCTGAGTGGATAAGTCTCTTTCAGCTTTGTAAATATGAAAAATGTTTCCCCATTTCATTTTTGTTGCATACAAAACTGTTCCTTCTTTTTTAGATTGCATGGAAATCATTAGGGATCAGAATTTCACAAGGCCAGCCACAAATTATCTATTATATTGAGATTGGGCTTTACTTTTGGGGACATTGTTTTGCTGGAAGACAAATCTTCTCACTATGTCAGGGGTAGTGAAACTTCAGCCCTCTAGCTGTGGTGAAACTACAAATCCCATCATGTATCTGCCTCTGGACGTCATGCCTGTGACTGTCAGAGCCTTGCAATGCCCTAAGAGATTTGTAGTTTCACAAAAGCTGGAGGGACGAAGTTTGACTGCCTGCACTAGGCTCAAGTCTCTTGCAGCTTCATGAGGTTATCCTGCAGTATTTCCCTGTATTTTGTTGCATTGATTCTACCTTCTTCCCCCACTTCCAGGGCATGCTGCAGAGAAGCATTCCCCAGGCTTCACAATTGGGATGATACGCAGTGTTTGGCTTACACTTGGTGTTAAGTCTATTGGTCAAAACTCAATTGTGGTCTCCTCCGGCCATAAAAGCATCTTTCAGATGACTTCAGGATCTCCCTCAAGCTTCCTGGAAAACTGTAGGCTTTCTTTCTGCTACTCTCCCATTAAGCTGTTACTGGAGAAAGAACTGGGGCAAAAGCTGTCGTATATTCCCTGGACTCTGCCACTGAAGCTTGTAACTCCTTCATAGTAGTTTTAGGCCTCCCTCACTAGTCCCCTGTTTGTACGGTCACTCACTTTTGTATACGGGCTGTTCTTAACCATTGATAAGTTCTCCAAGGAATAATCAGAAATGTTGTTGTTTATATCCATTAGTTAATATGTTAAATCTTCTCCAATCAACTTTGCTTTGGAGATGTGAAGTGATTTACCACTGCTCTTCTGCAATTCATAAAAGCCTGCTATTTCTTTTTCCATCTCCCCATCCAAATACCGGTCAGCTTGCTTCGACAGTCAACAGGAAGCAAAGCTGTGCTCCTAACAGTGATGCTTTCTTCCCATTGTAATGAGCAGGTGACAATTGAACATTTGACACTTGATTGAACATCTTCACGTTTTTCCCTTCATAACTCCCTCGTCCTTCTCATTCTTCTGCAATCCTTGATCAAGCTTTATTAAAAAGAAAAATCCGAATAATGAGATTTGTCTACCTCATGTAGGTGTGGTATCAGTTATCATGCCATGAAGCAGGTCTTGTAGAAGTGTTATTCTCCTCTCCATAGCATGCTTTCTGCTCCGATATACAGATAAGGACATTGCACACTCCACACTGCATATGCATGTTTACAAATTTAGCGCTATACAGAGACACAGTATGGAACGTATATTCAATGCTCAACAGTAAATAAGGGGCTAATAGCGCAGTCCTTAACGGTTAGCCCCTAAGTGTTGGAGCTTATGTTTGCTAGGGTTGTTTCACTCTCCATGGCACCTTGCAACTGGAATTTTCCATCTTTAAATTTACACAACCATAGTGCATTTGCCTTTTGACCATTTTTATTTTTAATGCCAAGCTTAAATGTAATTTCAGAGTGAAAACCACTCTAAAACACTTCACGATTGCAAAATTAACCAGCATTCTCCATTACATTCTACAGCTATATAGTAAACTGAAGTTCCCTACAGGTTCATTGCTGCAATTCCACATTTAAACCTGCAACCCAACATGAGCCTTTTATTGTGCTTTCAAGCTATCCACACCCCATCAAAGCTGAACATTGTGCAGTGTGTAACCAGAATAATTGATAAACAGCAAGTGACACTTTTGTAGTACACAGTTTGCTGTAAGCCATGCCAAAGTAAATCCCATTTAAGCGCAAGAGTTAAATATGGGTTGAAATAAATGTTTGAAAAAAAAAACGGCTTGAAAAACAGATAAATGAGGCCGATTATTATGTGAAATAAAAACATATTTAATATAATGTGTCTTGATTACTGTGGGAATTATGTAATGAATGCCGAGGATAATTTCATGATTGCAGTAAAATAATTTGTGTAGGCTGAATTTGACTGCTCAATAATTCAAAACATTTCCCTACTGCAAGGAGACATAAAGCCAATCCACATTTCACCTTGTCTCTCGGTGCCAATTTACACCCACTATTTGCAGAGATATAATATACCATTCTTGCATTTTCCACACAAATATGAGTAAAAGCCTCAAATAAACATCAACACAGTGAACAGGGGCAGTCATAAGGTTAATTTGACTGTAGGGTACAGGTACATCATTACTGAATGTATAATGACTATTCCCGTAGTCATGCCAATAGCTTCTGGACATTACTTTGGCAAATAATGTATTTATTGCTCACTTTTTTTTTTTAATGATCACATGGTTTGTGATGGTTCCAAGTGCTACCCTCTGCAATTCTCAGAAAAAAGTGCCTGCCTACTACAGAATCATTGGACAATAGGCTGCGGTCTGACCCAGAAGTTCTGTAATTAGCTGTCTGTATCGGGCTAATAATGATTATTTAAGGTGGACCGAGCATTGGATATTTTCTCATGATAGGCGAATGTATGCTGTATGTTTATAGGGCGTGAGGACGCTGAGGGACATACTATCGCTACAGAGGAGGAGGAGACAGACAGGAGGGAGCGCTGTCATAAACGGCTGGATCTGAGGTTCGGGTGAGTATAACTTTTTTTAACCTAGACACAAATGAACACTTAACCCTTGCAGTGTAGGGGTAGCCCACTGCAAGGTTTTTAAAAAAAAAATGTTTCCCCTGCTTTAAGGCCAGAAGGACATTTGCAGCAGCAATTAAGAAGACATAAAGCCAATGTTTGAACTGTCAGTATAACTCCAGAGGCAAAACAAATTTAAGGCAACTAGGGAAACCTCAAATGTGAAGGGGTTATTTTTCAAAGATTTTACCCAACATTCATACAACCCAACATTCATACTGTTTTTCATGCAACACTAAGGGGTCTATTCACAAAGCACCTAAAGGATCTAGCAGTAGCTTCGGCCGATCCTTCTGCTAGCTTCGGCCCCAGGACCACTTTGGTTCAGTAGAACCGAAGGGCTGCTGTACGGACTATTCACTATAGCCCGTACAGCTCCTGAAGTCGGCCAGGCGGCTCACCCGAGCCGAAGGCATATGCTTCGGCTCGACTGAGCCAAGGTGAAAGCCGAAGCTGGCCGAGCGGCCGGCCAGCCTGCTTTTGACAGCTGGGCGGAGTCAGCCATGCTGCAATAGCCAATAGCAAACTAGCTATTGCACCCGCCCACTGCTGCGGTTCTCCATCAGATCCCCACTAGTGATTGACAGCAGCAGAGGGCAGGTACAATAGCTTGTTTGCTATTTGCTATTGCAAATTGAAATAGCCAATAGGAATCTAGCAATGCATTCCTATGGCGAGATTCTTTTTTCTTCTTTTTTTTGACGGCAGCAGAACCGCCGGAGAATAAAAAACAGTTGGGTGGAGCTAGCTGTCATTGCTAGCTCCGCACAATCGTTTTCTATTTTTTTTTCTACTTTTTTAACAATTTTTCTGTTCTGGTCAGAACAGCCAAGCCTAATGCCGCTCAGCGGCATTCGGCTATTTACTCACTGCTGTTCGGCATCTAAGTCGAACTCCTTCTGCACTTCAGGTCGGCCGAACATGCTGTTTTATAAGTATTTATTGAACATTTTGATAGAGTACTGTACAATAATTACATTGTCAGTATTAATGGATAAGTGGCGGTAAAAAAAAAAAGAATAGCTGGGAAGTAGGGATTTTTGAGAATTCTTCCTCTCTCCCCCAGTGATTTTTTTATATTTTGTGTACGCTGTCCAGCACATGAGCCATACAGTGTATACACCCAGTCTATTCATGGCATTTCTAAGATGTCTCTAATGGGCAGAGTGTCGGGGAGGATGTAACTCCTGTATGCATGCACGGGTAACATCATCAGCGGCCATCCAGGGTCAAAGAGGGCTTTCATGAAACCCAGGAGTGTTGGCAACAGATATAGTAGGGGGACAGCAGTGAGGACTGAAGATTGTTCCAACAGTGCTGGAGAAAGGGCACACTTGTATGGTATGCTGTGCATTATTAAACACTAGGGCAAAAAAAAAAAAATGACAAAGCGGTTTACTTCTTCTTTAAGTGTTGTGAAAATAAAAACTTGCAATGTAAGAATGTGGTCTATGGACAGGCACAGATAAGAGAAAAAGTGGAGAAACAAGATAAACATGAAAATAAAAGTAGATGAAGAGTAAGAGTGAGAGTCGAGTTAGAAAGACCCAGACCCGAGCCTGAGTAACATAAGAACAATGACAGTTTCAATTAGGAATCTGTTAATTAGCCAAGCAACATTATTTCCAGGAAGTAGTTTTGTAGATGATCCAGCAGTCCTACTTAAGCAGTCATGGGTGTTTTGAGAACTGTGGCTGAGTTGGCTCTTTTAACCTTTAACTCTTTAGGATTTAGATCTTCTACAAATCCACATCAGCATCTGACTTCCAGGAGGCTTTATATTCCTCTATCCAACCACTGAAAGCCTTAGTACCATATCACATCAACGGGGGCTTGTGGTAATGAGCCCTAAAGAGTTGCAGCTGTAGTTGGCAACAATACATGTTTATACAGCTTCAAATTGTTGCTATGTGTGGTCATCACAGCTGCATTGGATAACAATGGTAACTCCTGAAGTTAGAAATTCTGTAAGTGGGCTTTAAAAGCTTTAGGCCCTTTTCACACAGGCTGATCAGGAGAGGATCCCCTCCTGATCAGAGTAGTATGAAGCGGATATCACCGCTGTGACATCCGTTTCCATCCTGTTTTTTCCTCCATCTTGCGACTGGGGAAAAACCTGAAATTACTGGACCCCGTGTTGGTCTATGGGGAATCGGATGTAAACGGACATGTGTGTGCACGATCAGTTCCGGCGAAACGGATCTCTGATCTGTTTGTTTTTCCGGACCTGGCTGGATTTGGGGGTAACCGGGTGTAAACACATGGCTGCCCATAGACTAACATTGAACATCCAATCGGGTCTGCCTGAAAAAATGACAGGCGGACCTGATCGGACTGCCTGTGTGAAAGGGGCCTTAAAAAGTCAGTCACTCAGCACCTTGACTACAAATGGAAACCATTTATTGACTGCAATCAATTTATTCCTAGCAGCATAAACACTTAAGAAAGATATCGTAGAAAAAAATCATAGTTTTAAAAAATATAATTTTCTTGTAGAAAGACAGTAGCCTATTCCTGAAGAAGCGGATCTCCATGAAACGCATTGAAATTTGTTTTCCTCCCACTGGACTACAATAAAACTAGGAAGCTGATATCCAGCAAATTGCAACAAGTATTGTAATATATATAAAAATGTGGGAGGATGCGGCTACATCATATGGTCTTTGCCTTCCTCTGGATCAACAGGGGGTAATTGTGGGCATAGTGTTCTGTTTAGGCTTTTCTTCTTTCTTTTTTTTCTCTATAGGTTGAACTCGATGGACGTGTCTTTTTTCAACCTGACTAACTATGTAACTATATCTTTTTTAGGCATTTTTTGTTGTCTTTTTTAAAACCATGCATTTTTAAATATGTCTATGAATAAAAATGTGTTATACTTTATATAAAAACAAAGTATACTTGTGTGATCATTGGAGTACCTTAAAAGTCTGAACCTTCCTTTCTTTTTTCTACGATACAAATTATCAGGATGCGGTACTCCTCCTTTATGCATACCTCACTGTATGAAAATAACTACCTAAGAAAGATACTGTAGCTGCTGCAAAATGACACGTACATTTTTACTTCTTACCTCAATGCTTTAGTCACCTATATCCTACCCATTTTATGTATGTAGATGTACATGCTCTTGCACTTGTTTGGTTGTTCTATCTTCCGCATTGTTCAGATTAGTTCACTTCTTCACTATTGATTGCTGCACTGTTTGGTGTTCTTTTACCATACATATTTATAACATATATTGCATTCATTCTGAAATTCATTGTCACCATCATAAGCTATCTCTCTGGTTACAACTTGCAAACAAGATTCCTGCATTTTCCTAGATTTTATGACATATCGCTAAGGGTGAAATAACCAAAATAATGGCACTGGCAAACGGTGCAAGCTCGTGAGTTACTGCCTGCATTGGCCTGTTTAGCTATTTTTGTGTACCAACTCTCTGGGGTTAACATGGAACTTGGTCAGGTGGAGTTCTTTTAAAGTTTGGCAATGTAGAAGGAAGCATATTGTTATGAATTGTTTTGTAATTACTCCAAAGAATGTTTGGTGGAATTCATCCATCTTGTTCATATCTTGCAGATCAAGGAATTTATGATTTGTGTGCTAGAGGATGTGACTGAATGCCTGTATTATGTTAACTCTCTGGTAAGTTAGGGGATTTATAAATCTAAGCTTGTACAGCTCTTCCTGAACACTCGGTCAGAGACTGACCTTTCCAGACTCCTAAAATGTCCTAAGCCTGTAGCCACAGCCCAGTTACAATTACAACAGGACCTACAGGACCTACAGGCCAATACACCAACCTGTCTGCCACTGGATCCCAGTATACCCTATTCCCAACTAAAGAGCTGCTGGCCAGGCCAATGGCTTCAGTGACAAGCCTCCTGTGTCCGTAACGCAAAGATAGATAGATAGATAGATAGATAGATAGATAGATAGATAGATAGATAGATAGTCAGTCTGAGATACCATGGTGGAAGAACTTTAGCCTGAATAAGATACCAGAGAAGCTGGACAGAAGCTTGGTCCTTGACTTGTGGACAATCCTCCTGTGTCCGTAACGCAAAGATAGATAGATAGATAGATAGATAGATAGATAGATAGATAGATAGATAGATAGTCAGTCTGAGATACCATGGTGGAAGAACTTTAGCCTGAATAAGATACCAGAGAAGCTGGACAGAAGCTTGGTCCTTGACTTAAGTACTGTGATTTTTCCCCTTGGAGTTAATAGCTGAGCCATTGGGTATCTTGCAGCCAGGAGAATTTCACAGAATGTCAGGTCAGCTTAAAGGTTCTCCATCTGTGAAGTCAGTAAGTACTCTTATTCTCTCCTTCCTGGAGTTTGCCAAGTCTATGGGTGTCCTGTGAGAGGAGGGCAGTTTCTCTCAGGAGTATTGAGTGAGAGTCAAGAAACTTCTTGTTTGCATGTTTGTATTTAAAAATAACTGGTGTCCATCTAGTCACATCGCTCCACTATTGCTGAGGACCCTGGGGTGAAATGCTAGCCAATCCTACCTCTGAGGATACCCTTATGTCCTTCAGGGGAAGTAGGGGTGTTATATATATGTATATATATATATATTTATATCAGACATGCACAGATACCGTTTTTTTATACCGGAAGTCCCATTAAGAATGCCAGGTGGCTCGCCACCTTGCTTCCTGATTAGCTAGAAAGCCGTCTCTATGCTCCCTCATCACCAGGTGACGAGGAAGCATGGAGCCAGTTTTCTAGCCAATCAGGAAGCCAGAGGGGAGGGTAATGACTCAGCGCCTGGCTTCCTGATTGGCCAGCTTCCTAACCAATCAGGAAGCCTGGTGGCGAGTTATTACATGGCACCCTGCTTCCTGATTGGCTGAGAAGCCAGCTCCATGCTCCCTCATCACCTGGTAATGACTCGCTGCCGGCTTCCTGATTGGTCGGTAAGCTGGCCAATCAGGAAGCCGGGTGGCGAGTCATTACCCACCCCCCGGCTTCCTGATTGGCCAGGAAGCCAGCTCCATGCTACCTGGTGACGAGGGAACATGAAGCCAACTTCCAGGCCAATCAGGAAGCCAGGCAGCGTGTAATGACTCGCTGCCCAGCTTCCTGATACCAGAAGTTCCGGTACGGGGATAGACATCGGGAACATTTCGACGAGTACTTGCCCAAATACTCGGTATTGGTATCGGTATTGGAGCATCCCTAATATATACCTATTACAATTTTCCTTCATGCTTCTGTCATCAGAAATGTAATACGTGCTTTGGGATTCAAATGTTAGATTTATAGAGGTGCTGCCACTCATCATCCCAGGTCCACAAGTTCCATAAAACAGCCTCGACTCCTGTCTCCGCTTTTATTTTAAAAATATGACCACCTCGAGTAGACTTAAAGTGCCATTACTATGCCGGAAAACCAAGAATCCATTAGTGCCTCCCTTGCAACTTGTTTTTCTCTCTAAAATTAATCAAAATCATCAAACTCAGAAGCAGAATTTAAGCTGTGTGATGGCAGAAAATAAAATCTTGTGTTCTGTTTTTCATGTTTTCCAAGTGAGTGTTATTTACCAGTGTCAGATAAAAGCTGAGAGCCTTGCACAGGAGTTTAGACAGTTATTTTTGTCCATTAGCAGGACTTGCCATTTTTTCCATCTCAACTTGTTTCTGTTTTCCATCTGTCTGTATTTTGTAATTTATTTTCTGCTTTTCCTTCTGATTTATGAGTCTTTTCTGCACATTTGTATGCCTCTTTTGGGGAGCTGCAGTTTTGCATTGTAAAATAGCACCCACACGGACTGTATATCATCAGTAGTTGAGGAACGGGAGAGAATGATAGCACATTTCAATGCATCACCACTTTCTCTTTTTTGAAGAAAAAAAAAGGAAAAATAGAATGTCATACCTATTTATATGCAGGAAACAGAGCGACTCTGCAGAGTTTGGATAATGAAACTTATTGCTGTCACACCGTGAAGTTCTGTATGTGATAATAATGACATCCACATCTTCTGACCACACTAGATGATTACACATTCATCATTCCCAAAGGACTAATGAGCAAAGACAATTCTATTTCTTAAGTGTCAGCTCTCAGCCAGTCTACTATCAAGGTGTAGCCAGAGCCAGACTTTACAAACAAGTCCCCATATTGCGTTATTAGTGGGCCTCTCGGATTGCCTTGGTTTCAGGTGGCTGGAAATGTGTACACAGGCCTGTTCAGAAAAGGTCCCAATCAGCTCTGTTCCACTGATTCATCAATTTTGCAACTGTCACACAAAAATACCTGTTGCTATACAGGAAATTGAATGTTGAACCATAATATACTCATATTTAATCATTACAGAAAATCTCCCACTTGAAAATGGATGTCTACAGAGAAAAAAGGTTGATTTGGTCAAAGTGAATTGACTTTCTCTATCAGGGCTGATCCTTCTTTGATGAAAACAACTCTTCGTTGATTATAATGGCCATTGGATGCAATTAAAGTATTATTTTGTTGAAATGATTATCATGCTAAATTATTGTATCATTAAGTGTATGGCCAGCATAATGCTGCATTAAATAATTGTATTGTAACTGTAATGTCTTCCTTATATTGTAAAGAGCTGCAGACACTGTTGATACTATATTAATCCTGTATAATAATAACAACTTAAAATAGGGATTTTTAGTTCATGTTACAGTCATATGTAAACTGATCAACTAGGTCAAAGTTATTCTGCAAGTTACCAGCAAAATACAAAGTATGTCAATGTAAAGCTATACTATTAAAACCTAAGTCCAGCTTCAGCCAAAAACAAACATTCCCCAGCAGCTCTTAATAAATTAAAAATTCAGCTCTGGCTGCTGATATACTTGCCTTTATTCCAGCACAGCACTCTGTCGATACACCAGCTCACACATCCTGCTCCTCTACTGGGTTGAATGATATCATTTGACTCACCTCCTATAAGCCAGGGGAATCAAGGACTTACCCCAGACTCATGGGGGAATGTTGCAAGGGGACAATGCAACATCATTACAAACTAGCCCAAAATGAAAGTTGCACAGGTCAAAAAACAAAGTAGGGATGCACGATACTGTTTTTTTCCGGTATCGAGTGCAAGTACCGATATTTTTCGGCGAATACTGATACTGGCATCCCGAAGTAGCGTTGGCCTGTTTTTGCGGCCAATCAGAAAGGCGGGCAGTGAGTCATGACCCACCGCCCAGCTTCATGATTGCCTTGGAAGCCGTCTTCATGCTCCCTCACAACACTGCGTGGCAGCCTGGCTTCCTGGCCAATCAGGAAGCTGGCGGTTCATGGCCTGCTGCCCGGCTTCTTGATTGGTCACTAGGCAGCATGAAGCTGGCTTCCCAGCCAATCAGGTAGCCAGTAACCGGGTCATGACCGGCCACCCGGCTTCCTGATTGGCCAGTAAGCCGCCTCCATGCTCTCTCGCGGTATCTGGGTAATCCGAGCTTTGGCTCAGTATAGGCACTGATATCAGTATTGGTATTGGTGCATCCCTAATACAAAGCACTACAGAAATTCCCCAGCGCATTCTCCAAATGATCAGCACAAAAAACCTAATTAAAATGCTGCAACATGTCAGTTTTAAAAAAAGATGAATCATTTTCATAAGGTTTTTTCATGCTGACTTGCTGGTGGAATTGTCAATAGGCACAGCATTTCTAGGTCATTTCCAATTTTGCAGGTAAATTTGAAAAACTGCCCCCTATATGTTCCCAGTATACCAGTATACCTAAGAATAATTTTGAAAATATTTAATACTTACCTTTTAGATGTCTCTGTTGAGTAGGCCTTTGGAGAGACTGCAAGCTTCTCTGTACAATTTCAAAGTAACAGGAAGTTGGTTGTCCCCATAGAAAGACTAGGGACACTCTGAGCTTCCTCACATTAACATAAAATGCTTCTAGATCTTTAACCCTTTGTTAGTGAAAGGAAACACTCTGTTCTCATAGAAATACCAGGGACAGACTAAGCTTCCCCTCATCAACATACATTGCTTTAAATATTTAACCCTTTGTATTCAAATCTGGTTATTTAGTTATCTAGTTATAACTTTCAACTTATAATGAGGTCTGCCAGCACAGCACAGACAGGGTTAATTATAGTGATCTCCCCAGCAACCTTGCATGCCAGAAGAAAATTCAGCTTAGAGAAAACTAGCAATATCAAAAAACAAGTCATATTTAAGAAGCCTTTTTTATAAAGTTATGCAATGTGAATGAGAACATGTAACAAATTTAAAATAGGTGTTATCCCAATTTGGCTGCTAAGGCGGAAATACACTTTAAAACAATCCAAAATTATCTCTATTAAACAACAATAGGAAGCTGTTGCTTATAGAGCCATTAGTGCTGTTTTAAACAGCAAAGAAACATTTTTGAATATTTTTACATGTGCAGCTTCATCAAAGTAAAACATGATGATCCTTCCATAATTTTACTTGTTCAGGCATGTCTTGTTAAAGGGTGATAACGTTCTGTCACTGGCTCACAACTGTGCTCCTGCATAGTCACCCTGTCATATGCGCCTACAATGGAGACTGACATGCAGCCATCACTGGAGTGCATGCATAGAGATAGAGGTTGCAGGAGATCAGCAGCACTAAGCTTCAACGATGGATAGGAAAAAAAAACATAATTTTCATTTGTAACATTAAATTGTTTATGATCCTCATTGCTTTAGCAAACTAAATGTAATTTGGCTCGGTCTAATTTAACTGCCTGTTATGACTCTATTCCTCTGTGCAATAATTTTACAGCATTCATAGTCATTTAGTAAACAACAAAAAATAACAAAAATAAAACAGAACAAATGTGTTAACTATAAAATCACATGAAATGCAAGATGTGTTCACTAACAGCTCAGAATGGACTTTAGAAAAATAAACCATAGCTTCCCTATACATCCCTCTCAGCCCTGGTAGTGTACATCTCAGATGGGAACTAATAGTAGGGCTTGTTTTATTAAATTATGATAAAATGCATTTCTCACAGAAACTATGACAAGAATATGTTGACTTTGTTTTTGCCATATACAGTGTATATTCATAGAACCTATTAGGATTTCCTGTTAATGTTGGCTTGATTCAAAGTAAATGGCAGGGGCAGTGTGCAAATAGCATACCATGTTACAACTCCAATGAATGGATTTGAAGGTAAATGTTACGCTATTGCTGGACTCTAAGGTGGGATTCTGGAAAACAAATAATTCATTCACCACTCATGCGCTCTCCTTTTAGCCTAACTGTTGAACTTTCCATTTTATACAACAGAACAAGCTTCAATAGGATACTGTGATTCCATTGTATGTTTTAAATGTTGTGAATATGCCATTTATTGGACCAATGAAATACTTGATCATAGAGTAGGTATCTGCATAAAGTTGGCCAAACACAGGTAAAATACTGGGGAAGTCTAAGACCCAGTTCTCTGATAATCTCTCCATCTATCAAGCTAAGATAACTCCTATTGATATGTTGAACATTTGCTGAAAAGAGGCTGCATATGCAATGTATCCTGCAACTTTATGTAATCCTTTAAAATAGAACTGCAGCCAAAGCTTTTTTAGGTTTGGATGGAGTAAGTGAAGTGATGGACAGTAAGAGAAGGTTATAGCCCCTGTCAATTTTTTTTTGCCCTCTGTGCCCCATTCACTTCCTGTCCGACGGCCACAACAGGAAGTGAGAGGAAAGTTAAGGAAATCCCTGGTGGCCAACAGAGTCCCAGAATTAGTGTCCCTATTGGAAGATTTCCCATCTGTATCTGTATTCACACTGAGCTATAACAAAATAAGCGCTTTTTCAGCGCTGATTTGAGCAGAGCGACTTTGAGCTACATTAAGTTTCTTTGAGCTACAGTGCACATTTTGACGCACTACGTAGCGCTTCTTTTGGCATTTTACCAGAGGGACTTTGTAGCTGCTACATTGAGCTGTATCCAATCAAAAGCAGTCTTTGATGTGACATAATTCCTCTTCTTGTTTGCTGCTTCTGTGGAGAGTGTAATTTCTGGGCAAAAGTGACACTTGTGTAGCGTGTCGCGCTACAATGTCGCACTAAAACACTGGTAATGAGTGAAATTCAACTACACCATTAAAGTCTATTGGGCCAAGTTGTGCGTAATCCGCCAAAAGATAGCTCATGTTCGAGCTACAAGCTTCAGCTACAAGCCACAGGCGACATTGAGCTTCAAGATGTGAACATCTCCATTGAAATGCATTGGAAAAGCTACACTGAGCTACATTGAGCTTCATATTTGAGCAATTTTTGAGCGGAAAATGCGCTATAAAACGCTCAGTGTGAATGGGGTCTCAGTGATAATGGTCACCAGTATAAATAAGGAGGATTAATTTAACTAATGGGGACACAGACAGCAATAAAAACCTGGCCGGTGTTCTAATCCTTCGCCACTCTATCCAAAATTTCAAAACTGGTTTAGCTTCAGTTGTACTTTAGCACCGTACAGTGCAGAAAATACCTCTCAATATTTTCTTGAGCAATATGTAGTACGTGAAAAAATTGTATAGCCAGTATAAGTATATAACATGTTTCCTGTGACAAATACATAATGTTGTCTAACAAAAGAACAAACTACTATAGAAAAAGAGAGTTCAGCCTGTATAAGCTTACAACAAAAAGATAAGGTGTAGAAACTGGTGGTATGAGTAGGAGGTATTACAAAATACTATGTTATACATGATAGCTGCTCAGAATCATCTGCAAGCTTACTATTTTTCTATAAATATTTGTAAAAAATGTATTCCATAGCTGTGTAATACATGGGAAGTGAAGAGTAATACTGTGGGTTACATCTCTAGGAAATATAGAGTCAGGGCATGGCCTGTCTAGTACATCGGCCATGTGTTGCGCGCACAAGCTCGTGGCCTGTTTTCTATGGCTAGTTATGTTCGTAAGCGTGAGCGAGCATGCATTGGTGCATCAGCTTTAGCACACATGCACTAGTTTGTATTATCATGTGTCCCTGAAGTTGAACATGCTCACTGGCTTGGAGGGTATTTAATCACTAACATTTCTGGTGGCTGGTGCTGTGTCTTCATATCATCTACCCTGTGCATCCCCAGTCCTTGTTGCCGACTCTGCTTGTTCCTGTAAACCTCTTGCCTGCCACCTGCCTCAACCTTTGCCAGACATCGGCCTTGCTATCTCATTCCAACCTGTCTCCTCATCATAGCCACCCTGTTTATTTGACCCTCTAGTGGGGCAAACCCGAGAGCTGCAACTTGGTGTTGGCTGGCAGCAAAGTAGCATAGGAACCACTAGTGTTACCGGCCCATCAGTCCTTGGGGGTGCTTTGGTGAAGTCGTCCCTTAAGCTGGCCGTGCACTGGTAAAATTTTGTACGAACGTTCATACAAAAAAAATCTGGTCAGAACATTCGATAATGCCATGAAAGACATGTCGAATGCCATTCTAATTTCATTTGATTTTAACATCCGATTTTGCAAATGAATGGAGTTTCTCAAACTAACACCACAAATCACTATTAGAATTTCGTCCATTCAAGAAACATTTTCCATCCAGCTCCTTCAATTTTTTTTGGCACTGCAGTGAAAATTGCAGTGAAAATTGATTGGCGATTTTACCCTGTTTACTATTAGAAAATCAAACGTTCTAAAAACAAGATTTTTCTAACAAAATTCCACTGGTGTATAGCCAGCTTTAGACTCCACGCCTTGGGGAAGCCTGCATGACCCGCCAGGGATTTCATCTGTAACCACAAGTGTGTGTAATAATGTACATACAGTATGTTAAGGTTAAATAGTCAAATGTAACTAATTACAGAAATATACCTATATTTATATCACTTAATTAAATATACCTAATGATATACAAAGTATATATCTGTACATATACTAGAAAAGGCTATAATGTAAGATTTAAAAAAAACAAAAAAACTTTCTTGGCTTAAAATTATCTTTTCTTATCAGTTTAATATCTTGGGGCCATATATCACATGGATTTTTAGAACAGGGAGATGGAGAAGCTTGCTCTGTTCACTTCATGCATCGACCTGCAGTACTTCCAGGTCTGGTGCATCCCGCTCAACAATATAATAATCAGCAACAAATTAGGGTCTGTGCATTGAAATTATAGATAATAATTATGTATGTCTCAAATTCCAGTTCACACTTGAGGTCTAATACTCCAAACAGACTACATTGTGCCAATAATAAAGACTAAGCTGACTAAACCATAGCTGTGCACACGCTGATTAGTACAACGCACACAGCACACTACAATTACACAGGTAGTACTAGACCGTTGATGAAATGATGGCTGAGTGGTTACTACTCTTGTCTTGTAGTGCTACGCGCTGAGTTGTGGATTTGATTGCAGCAGGGATGGATTAACCATTGAGCATAATAAGCACAAGCTTAGGGCATGAGCAAGGGGCACTACTGGGTTTTTTCCCCTAGATATCATGCCATTTACCCTTTCGCTGCCACTGACATATGTCATACGTTGGTGGCAGTGGCCCAGATTAAATAAACTCTGTTTAAATGTGTAAAAGCCGACTGTCGGCTTTACAATGGAAGGGATTCTGGCAGCTGAGCTGCCGCCAGACCACATCCAGGGGCCGGTGCAGTGTGTGCCCCCCCCACACACACACACCCAACACCTTGCTTCCCGGGCTCTGCTGCCCCTCCTCTGGGCCCGGGACCGGCATCATGGATACAGGAAAGGAGAACATCCTTTTGCCAATCTCCTCCCCACTGAATGGGTCCAGAAGCGACCCACTGGCCTGGGACTGACCTGGAAAATGATAACGGAAAAAAGTTTTTTTACATTTTTCAAACTCTTATTGCACTTTTAGGACATATTGAGTCTTAGGGGTTGATTTACTAAAGAAAAATAGGCTGTTCACTTTGCAAGGGAATTTCCTGAACTTAGTGAATGTGGCGAAGCTCTGATGACTTCCATTATATAATCTTGTGCAGGCAAAAATACTCTTTTTTTTTTTCCCCTCATGATTGAGTATTCTCTGCAAAGTGAATTTTCACCACAATCACTAAGCTAAGGGAAAATTATCTTGCAAAAAGTGAACATTCCCTTGCAAAGTGAACAGTCTATTTGCCTTTAGTAAATCAACCATTAGTCCCTGTTCAGATCTAGGCATTTTTTTGCTCAAAGTTAGTGCGACAAAATATTCAAAGCAAGGAATGCCATTCATTTTAATGGCCCCTATTCACACCTGAGCATTTTTTGCAAGCAGAAAAAAATGTCACTGTAAAAAGTACATGAGCTACTTTTGTGCGACTAAACACGTGACAAACTGTGTGTGAACAGGGGCCATAGAAATGAATGGGACTCCTTGAGCGTTTTGTCGTGCTTAGCTTTGAGCGACAAAATGCCTAGGAGTGAACGGTGCCAAAGGCCCCATTCACACCTGTGAACAGTCTGCGTCCAGGTCGTTCGCAGGTAACTGAAGCCTGTTAGACTGCATGCCAGCAGCTAAAGCTGATGGCTGCTGTCCTTGGATTATACAGCGCCTCCCGCCTGAAGCAGATCGCATAAGGAATTTGTGAAACTCATGGGATTGGCCCCATTTGCAGTTGTGAATGGGCCTCAGCGTCTACTCAGTTAAGCTATAAGGGGGCCAAGGGGAGCCCTATTGTTGGGCTGTGCTTAGGGGATCAGTTGAAGTGCAATATTGCTATTTATTTTTAAAGGCTGCATGGGGTAAAAAAGACACATGTCGATAGTGTTCAACTACTACTACTGTCCTTCCACAATCAAGGAAAAAAAAATACACTGCCGGGTAAATTGGTCCATGAGTGAGACTTTAGATTGCAAGCTCCTGTCATAGAAGGGAATGCTGAGAATAATTTGCAAAATCCAGTGTACCCACCGCACTCCTGACCGAATAATACCCTTAGAGTCAGGTGGGTGCCAAAGTGACTGCAGATGCCTCAGCAATCCAAGATAAGTGTATGTATAAAGTCACTCGCAAATAGAATTTCAAAGTAAAAAATGGTTTATTGACTCGATTGCTATCACATCATGTAGCAACGTTTCGGAACAACAGCGGTTCCTTCTTCAGGCAAACAGAATGTGTGCTGAGAATAATTTGGTGCGCTCCGTTAAGCAATGTGTGGGTGTTATGTGAGTAAAGTAAATAATTACTTAAAATCACAACACAGCCTAATTTAGATATAACTTTATGAGAGTTTCAAAAAAAACTTTGACATCCCCTTTTTTTCTTTATGAAATTATTAAATGGAGTATTGATTAGCCTGTACCCAATGCAGATATTAACCCTGCCGCTATACAGCAAATGCAGCAGCTTCAAATATACCCACCTAATATGAACAATCAGCACATGACAAATAAAACTGCTCTTGAAATAATTATTTGTAAGAGTACATAATCACCACATGTGTGAACAGTCTGTCTCTTTTGATTTACCAGTAATTGGATTATTTTTTCTTTTGGAGAAAATAAGCTTTATTGCCTGAGAAAACAACATTTTATATAAATGCTTATTAGCGCTCTAGCTACTGCATTATTAGTTTGAGGAAAGAACAGACGTACAGCACCACCTTCTGTCTACTGTGGTATACTGTGAAAAATAATGTACGTTTGGCTCAGTTAAAATTAGGACATATCTACCTTCTACTCACTGTATTATTTATTTGTGTTAATATGAGTAGATGTGTATGTGGGTGTTAGGACAGGTGATGGTGTGTTTGAAAATAAAGAATAAATCCCTAAAATTAGGACATATGATGGTTATATAAGCATGACAGCCCACATCTATTGTTATAACACAGTTTCATTATGGGATAGAAACCCTAAGGAGGCCATTGCACCAGGATGGGTCCCCAGGCACGCCACTGGGACGTTATCATGCATGCTCCTTCGTAAATAGCCCCCTTAGTGTTTTTTCATCCCAACTGCTGCTATAATGTAAAGAGTACTTATCAAAAGCTTTATATGTTTACATTGATATTACAGAACATGGCAATAGTACAACTGGAGAGATAATAAATACCAGCAAGTGCTACAATGATACAGTAGGAATTTTCAAGTACCAGGTGCCATTTTAAAATGGCATTGGGAGTCAGCGGCTCTGGCGGGTCCCAGTAGGGTTCTGTGCTAGAACTGCCTTCTGTCAGTGATGGTGTTAGTCTAGTACTAAGCCCAGGAGGTGACTTGATTAGCTCATCGGCTCCTGATCCTCCACACAGAAACACAGTGTAGTACAAGGCATGGTAAGTCAGTAATCGGGAAAAGAATCAGCTGCAGGAAGCCTATAGGCAATACTGGTAACAAGTCCTTTGCCCTCTGCTTGTCTTTTTTGGCCACAGTTTCTACAGTACAGGTCCCCTTTAAAGGCAATTCTACCTTTAATGCCATGTTCCACATTACACCCATATTTACATGAATAGAACAGAACATGGTGCCTTTGCACAGCCCACAACTCTCACTCCACCTCCCCACTTACCTGAATCGCACTGTTACGTCCCCAAACAGGCTCCTGTGTACTTTTGATTTTTGGCCCTGTCCACACAGCCACATCATCCATTCCCAGATTCATTCACAGGAACTGTGAATCAAAAAGCTACAAGTCCCCTCGGAGACGCCACTGCATTTGGAGTCCACTGATAACTTCCTTCAGCTCTATAACTGAAGGTCCCTACCTCTGTACCAGGGACGTGTGGTCAGGGGAGGCAGGCGAGGCAGAGCCTCACCTAGAATTATGGAGGAAAAAGCTGTCAGCTTCATGTCTGAAGCTGACAGCGTTTTCTCCATTCAGATCGGCATCTAACAGGTTACACAGCAGGGAAATCCTCCCCGCTGTGTAACCTGTCACGGAGCCTCATCGGTGAGGAGCAAGTGAGGGACAGGGAGGCTCCTCCTTGTCTCCTCCCTATCTCCTCCCTTCCTCCTTTACACTAGCTTGGGGACGGTTGGGGCGGGGCTTCGGCCGGCGGGGCTTCGGCCGGCGTGGGGGCGGGGCTGGGGAATGCCTCACCACGAGCAAGAGGTACCGCACGTCACTGTTCTGTACGGACCTGTTGCTGACAGAACAGTCTGCAGGATCCTGTGCATTCCAATGCTTTGCGGGCTCCAATGCTAAGAAAATAATGAATGCACATTTTTCTTTGTGCAATATTAGTGCACTTACATTTTTTTTTGCAAAAAAGAATAGTATGCCTTTTTCCAAAGCAGTTATGCAGTACAAGGCACCAAAGACCCAAGGGAAAATAAAATCAATTTCCAATTCTTGTAATTGCTTCTATTGTGCTGCCATCTAGTGGATACTTTTAAATTCACAGGATTGCCTGGCTTACATTAAGAGAAGTTATATAGCATGTTATTAGTCAAATAATCAGTATTATAACCTGCTTCATTGGGTAATAATAACACTTTATTCAAATAGGGAAAAGTCGTGGTCAGTTCATATATCAGATGCATTGCCATGTTATTTACTACTAATTTTAAAAAGATTAAAAAAGCACAGATAAGAGAAAATAGCCTGTCTTCACCAGGACCCGTTCACACCAAAGCATTGTGTTGCAGTGCATTGGGAAAAAGTTCAGCTTGATTCATTTTTGATGCATTACTCTGTAATTTCGTCCTTCAAGTTGACTGAAATGAAAGTGAAACACGGTGCGGTTGATTTAGTAAAGGCAAATAGGTTGTATAGCTTAGTGAATGTGGTGAAAATTCACTTTGCATAGAATGCCAAAACACATGCAAGGAAAATAAAATTATCTGAATTTTTTGTTTGCATATGACTGGATGATAGAGGTCAGCAGAACTACTGACTAGGCCAGGAGTCAGCAACCTTGAACACTCAAAGAGCCATTTGGACCCGTTTCCCACAGAAAAGAAAACACCGGGAGCCACAAAACCCTTTTGACATCTAAAATGAAGATAAGACGTCATGTATCGATTATTACCTTTATGCTATGTATGGTATGTATATAGGTATATGTGGGCTTAGTAACACACTGGACTCTGGGCTTAACTGAGACCCTGCAGAGCACACCATAGATCCTGCACAGCCCATCTGAGACTCTCTATGGTGGGCTCCACAGGGCCTCAGGTGGGCTGGTCGCCGGGGTCCCTTTCCCTGTACCTCCTCCCAACTCCTCTTACCTGTTGCTGCTGGGGCCTGGCCTCCTCCACCCCCTCCCCTGTCACCTCTGCCATGCTGCCACTGGTACAGCTGATACTCATGTAAGAGGCCTCCCTCACATGGGTACTGGCCGTGTCCCCCCTGATGGCGGTGTTCTATCAAAGTTTGTGACTACGTTACAATGTGTGACCGGTGACGTGGTCACACATTTCAATGTAATCCC
>NW_017307920.1:238386-287886 GCF_000935625.1 Nanorana parkeri | reverse complement strand
TCCCAGATTCATTCACAGGAACTGTGAATCAAAAAGCTACAAGTCCCCTCGGAGACGCCACTGCATTTGGAGTCCACTGATAACTTCCTTCAGCTCTATAACTGAAGGTCCCTACCTCTGTACCAGGGACGTGTGGTCAGGGGAGGCAGGCGAGGCAGAGCCTCACCTAGAATTATGGAGGAAAAAGCTGTCAGCTTCATGTCTGAAGCTGACAGCGTTTTCTCCATTCAGATCGGCATCTAACAGGTTACACAGCAGGGAAATCCTCCCCGCTGTGTAACCTGTCACGGAGCCTCATCGGTGAGGAGCAAGTGAGGGACAGGGAGGCTCCTCCTTGTCTCCTCCCTATCTCCTCCCTTCCTCCTTTACACTAGCTTGGGGACGGTTGGGGCGGGGCTTCGGCCGGCGGGGCTTCGGCTGGCGTGGGGGCGGGGCTGGGGAATGCCTCACCACGAGCAAGAGGTACCGCACGTCACTGTTCTGTACGGACCTGTTGCTGACAGAACAGTCTGCAGGATCCTGTGCATTCCAATGCTTTGCGGGCTCCAATGCTAAGAAAATAATGAATGCACATTTTTCTTTGTGCAATATTAGTGCACTTACATTTTTTTTTGCAAAAAAGAATAGTATGCCTTTTTCCAAAGCAGTTATGCAGTACAAGGCACCAAAGACCCAAGGGAAAATAAAATCAATTTCCAATTCTTGTAATTGCTTCTATTGTGCTGCCATCTAGTGGATACTTTTAAATTCACAGGATTGCCTGGCTTACATTAAGAGAAGTTATATAGCATGTTATTAGTCAAATAATCAGTATTATAACCTGCTTCATTGGGTAATAATAACACTTTATTCAAATAGGGAAAAGTCGTGGTCAGTTCATATATCAGATGCATTGCCATGTTATTTACTACTAATTTTAAAAAGATTAAAAAAGCACAGATAAGAGAAAATAGCCTGTCTTCACCAGGACCCGTTCACACCAAAGCATTGTGTTGCAGTGCATTGGGAAAAAGTTCAGCTTGATTCATTTTTGATGCATTACTCTGTAATTTCGTCCTTCAAGTTGACTGAAATGAAAGTGAAACACGGTGCGGTTGATTTAGTAAAGGCAAATAGGTTGTATAGCTTAGTGAATGTGGTGAAAATTCACTTTGCATAGAATGCCAAAACACATGCAAGGAAAATAAAATTATCTGAATTTTTTGTTTGCATATGACTGGATGATAGAGGTCAGCAGAACTACTGACTAGGCCAGGAGTCAGCAACCTTGAACACTCAAAGAGCCATTTGGACCCGTTTCCCACAGAAAAGAAAACACCGGGAGCCACAAAACCCTTTTGACATCTAAAATGAAGATAAGACGTCATGTATCGATTATTACCTTTATGCTATGTATGGTATGTATATAGGTATATGTGGGCTTAGTAACACACTGGACTCTGGGCTTAACTGAGACCCTGCAGAGCACACCATAGATCCTGCACAGCCCATCTGAGACTCTCTATGGTGGGCTCCACAGGGCCTCAGGTGGGCTGGTCGCCGGGGTCCCTTTCCCTGTACCTCCTCCCAACTCCTCTTACCTGTTGCTGCTGGGGCCTGGCCTCCTCCACCCCCTCCCCTGTCACCTCTGCCATGCTGCCACTGGTACAGCTGATACTCATGTAAGAGGCCTCCCTCACATGGGTACTGGCCGTGTCCCCCCTGATGGCGGTGTTCTATCAAAGTTTGTGACTACGTTACAATGTGTGACCGGTGACGTGGTCACACATTTCAATGTAATCCCGCCCAATTTTTTGGCGGGGGAATGTGTGACCACCAATAGGTGAAGCATTCCAGCGCTTTCTCAGGTGTTCCAGGGCAGATCGGCATCGCAAATCGCATGTGCAGGAGAACCGATCTGCCCTGGAACAGCTGATCGGTCCTACTAATTCAAATATATAATAAATACAATTATTTAAGGAAAAAAAAAAAAAAGAATGTAAAAGTAATTTTCGCTTTCGACCTGAGAAATTCTGCTGTGGGAGGTGCGGTGCCATTCATTTCAATAGCACCCCAAACGCACCTCCCGTCCGCAGTGCAATCATCTGCACTGGAATGCAAACACAATGCCGTGCATTCCAGTGCGGTGCGATTGCAAAAAATTGTGTGTACAGTTTTATTCAGAAGTAAACTTTATGTTTGTCACACTCCATTTGTGTATTTTATTTATTATTATTATAAATTAAGGATGGTATTAAAGTTTTTTTTTATCCGATTAATCGAAAAATTTAATCGGCCAACTAATCTATTATGAAAATATGCATTGTCGTTAAACAGTCTCATCGCTCGCACTGCTACAGCCTTATTCAGGTGGTGCTTTTCTACAAAATTTTGCTCTTATTGCAAGACATTTGCTTGTATATCAAGGCAACATTTTTCAGAAATGTTTGCTTGTCTTGCAAAACGCTCTCAAACCAAGTTACTTGTAAACCAAGGTATTACTGTAGTTGCAGCCCTATACTACACACAAAGGGGAATTTACCAAAGCTGGAGCAGACAAAATATGGAGCAGTTGCCCAGGGCAACCAATCAGCTTCTCTCTTTAGTTTGTTCAGTTAGGCTTTGAAAATTTAAAAAAAATCTGATTGGTTGCTGTTTTTTGTAAAATAAGCAATAAGCTGTTTTTTTTAAGTAGATGTAAATCTCAGATAAGCTTTAACATGTAACTGTAATGTATACTTTCATGAGTCATTTTCAATATTTTTATGTATGCAGTTTTCATTAACATAATGGTAATCAAAAATTGTACAGTGCAGTGATCCATATTTGAATGTAAGTGCACAATAAAATAATGCACCACCTATAATTACTAAACCGTGACATAAGTAAATGCATAAAATAATCACCATTAATTCAGATAATAGTCCATAATGATGTGACATGATACAACCAGCAATCTGAACAGCTGTCAGATAGTGTTCTTGTTATTTGATATTCCATGATTATGAGACCACATATTGTGCAACCTCCACTTTCACCTCCACGGTCAAACTCTCATCTTGTTGGTTGAACTTATTATTAGGGATGAACCGATACCGATACTAGTATCGGTGCCGAGTATTTGGGCGAATACTCGTATGTGCCCAAATGCTTTGATGCCTAGCCCAGTACTTCCGGTATCAGGCAGCGCGTCATTACACACTGCCCGGCTTCCTAATTGGCCGGAAAGCCGGCTCCATGCTCTCATCACAAGTGACGAGAGAGCATGGAGCCGGCTTCCCGGCCAATCAGGAAGCCAGGCAGTGTGTAATCACGCGCTGCCAGGCTTCCTGATTGGTCAGAAGTTGGCTTCATGCTCCCTCGTCACCTCATGGCTTCCTGGCCAATGAGGAGGCCGGGTGCCGCCGTCATTACACAGTCCAGCTTCTAGATTGGCCAGAAAGCCGGCTCCATGCTTTCTCGTCACCTAGTGACGAGAAGCATGGGGGCGGCTTCCCTGCTAATCGGGAAGCCGCATGGCAAGTCTTTACATGCTGCCCGGCTTCCCGGCTAATCAGGAAGCCAGGTGGCGAGTTATTACACGCTCCCTATATTTCAATGGCAAACTGTAGTGTTGTGCTAATGTTTTTTGGACATCAAAGGTTTTTACCGGCGCACTTCCCTTGCAGGTTAAATTGAGACAATCTTTCTGATGCACTTTGACACTTTGGCTTCCTGAATGGGACTTCCGGTACTTGGTATTGGGTATCGGCGAGTATCGGAAAAAAAATATCGGTACTCGTACTCGATACTGAAAAACCGGTATCGGTGCATCCCTACTTAGTATATAACCAAGGACAATAAACACTTATTTTCCTCTCTTGGGGAGACAATAGCCAAGCAGTGTCTCAGTATTCTGCTTGTTCATCAGTGACACTAACAAGGGATAAGAATACTAACATTCTATAGTGTTTTCCATAAAACTCCTTTTTTATTTTCACGTAAGATAAAAAAACAAGCCACTCACATTTAATTGCGTGCATACACCAGTGTACACAGTATCCGGGTATAGCAGTGATGAAGGCTGAAATTCTAATTGTGAATATTTTATGCATTTATTTATGTTGCTTTTTTTTTTACATTCGTTATTCTAATTATAACAGGATTCATTATTTTACAAGTTGTGCACTAATATTCAAAAAGCGCTGCACTTCATTTTTTTATTACTTTTATATTTAAATGTGTTTATACTTTGGGAGTGCTGGCAAGCTGAAGTTTAGAGAAAGGATACTTGAGTGCATGAGTACTAGACTAAAATATTCATTAAAAGAGAACTATGGGGTAACCTTTTTATCCCATACTTCTCTTAAGGTTCAAGGGAGGACATATACTAGCGTCCTCCCGTGACCCAGAGCTCAGTATATAGCGGGCTATCGCTCACTATATACTTAGACCGCCGCAGCCTGGACGGAACCCGACAATGCTGTCGAGATCCACCCTGCTGCGTGAGTGACAGCTGGCTCTGCCTATCTAGAGGCAGAGCCAGCTGTGCCCATCCCCTCCCCCGTCCGTTTCTCCAGTCAGTGCTGGAGGATCAGAGCGGGTAGGGGGGAATCCCTGCGGGGAGCAATAACTTACAGCCATCGCCCTCTGCAGGGAGAAGATCGGAAAGTGAGCGAGCAACAAAATGTGTTCACTCACTTACCGATCTACGGAGCCGACGTGTGACAGTTTCAGTGTTACACGTCGGCTCGAACTATGAGGTTGAGTGTAAAATAACTCACCTTATAGTTCTCCTTTAAGATCCTACCTATTGATCCTGCCACAAAGGTCCTTGTGCAGGCACTTCCAGTTATAGGGTGACAACCTTCTGTCCCTTAATTGTGCTCCACTGTTGTCACCCTGTCACATGGTCTTCTGATGCGGACTTCAAAGTAAGCCGTTTAAACGTACATTACACATGTATGGTCCAATATTGTCACCATCAGCAAACTGACCCTGAGGCCCGGTTCACACCTGGGCGTTTTGTAGCACTTTCATACGCTCTGCAAAACGCTCAAAATGGTTCACACGTGGGCGTATTACAGGCCGTATGAGCGCGCTACAAAACGTCCTACGCCCAAAGAAGTACAGGAGCTTCTTTGGGGCGTTTTTGTCGCGCGTTTCCATTGGGATACAGCCAAGTAGCCCTCGGAAACGCGCGTTTGTCACGTGTTTTTTTACCGCTAATCGCGTGACACGAAACGCGTGACAAACGCGCATATTCGATACGCCTAGGTGTGAACCCAGTCTTAGAAATGTCATGAAGTCTTTGCTGGAATGTATGTTAGTAGACAGAAGGTGGCTGCAGAAGATCAGCTGCACTAAGATGCAACAAAGAGTGACTAAAAGTTTTTGTTTTTTTAAATAGCAGGTTTTTATGATTCATCGGTAAACCAGATGTAGTTAAGTTAGAGGCTGCATCTACTTTAAAGAGTAGATGCAGAACTTCTGTATATGCTCTTTTAGGAGTACATTGAACTTCTGTAAGCTCATTCTAGTCTATATTCTCAGTTTAGTCCAAGGTTCTCCCTGACTCAGGTCACATTAATCTGTTTAAATTGTTTTTTCAACTGAAGAACATATACTGTATACAGTGGCGACTCTAGGAACAATATATAGGGGGGGAACATAAGATACCACAGTGAAAACTGGGGGGGCACTAATAATTTTCACCACTAAATCATACCACTGAAAAAAAACTAAATAAGTGTACATAAATAAGATTACAAATATGAGAGTAATGCGGTACACACACATATACATACATATATATTACAATAAAAAGGTATGTGTAGGTAGACAGATGGGTTAGACTGAGGCCCAGAAGTGCATGGTTGGATGTCTCCCTGCTGTGTGGCTATCTACCATAGAGTGCTGGGAGTGATGTAATTTCCTCCCAACACCACGGAGGAGACGAAGAGGGAGATTGTGGGCGGCGTCGGATTACATGTCGCAACCGCCGGGAGCTGATTTAATAGCGGATGGCATTGGCGCCTGATGGTCGCGACATGTAGTCCAACGCCAACCTCAATCCTGAATACCGCAACGACCAGGTGCCGATGCCATCAGCTTACAGCGGTTGCGGTATATAAGATTCGAATCCCGGAGTGGCAGCCTAATTTAGTGGGCAATGGCGGATCCAGAGTCTAATGTCGGAAGGGGCACTACCGGAAAATAAAGGTGTTGCTTACACAATAGAATATTGTAATAATACATTACGTTGCAGTTATTTGTCCTTTTTTCGTTTTTTTTCTACACATCCGGACTTTTTTGTGTGCAGCAATGGAATCTATGCCAAACAACGTGGCACATCACTGTCATTAAAATGGGTCTGTCATCCACATTGCACATTACTATGTTTTGTTGCTGTAGAGCTTTGTGATTCACATGATCCAGGCACAGTGTGAAGGATGAAGAGCCCCAGACTTAAAGGGTTATTAAACCCTCACTTTTTTTGCATACATCTATGGCTAGCAAGCAGTAAATATATGTAGAAGGATAAAAAAAAAAACTTTTGCAAAGGGTTAATACTTACCTGTGTCTCCGCCGCACGCTCCCGTCCGAACATCTGAAAATTTCTCGGGGGTCCGCAAAAGATCTTGGGGCGGGCGCATGCGCATTTCAGATGTTCGGCCTGGAGAGGAGGAGAGACACAAGGTAAGTATATGGAGCAGCTTGTACCCGCACAGGCTCAGTGGGACGTCAGAGGAGAGGAGGACATAGGAGTCAACGCTGGATCGGAGACCCGCACCCAGCGCTGTAGGGACAGCTGAAAACTACAGGAAAGAAGAAGATAATCGGATTAAGAGGCATCATTTAAAGCAAGTACTTACACTAACATTGGGGGAGGGGAAAACATTATCCTTTAACCCCTTCGTGACGGGAGACGTACAGTGTACGTCTTGTCACTTTGTGCCTATATGACTGGCCACGTACACTGTACGTGACGAGTTATATCAGGCTTTGTAATGCCGGTATTTGCTGATTCTCAGCATTTAACACCATTCATTAGTCTCATTTTTTTATTTTATTCAAACTAAGTGAGGGGTTAGGTACACATATGTGATATAATTATATAGCCCTATCTGTCCTCTAAAAAACAATATATAATATGTGTGGGTACATTTAGTAACAAAGTATATTACTGCTGTGGAAGAATCACACAGCAAAAATGTAAAAAATGTGTCAGTCATTTATGAACAGAACCTGAAAACTAGCTCAGTCATGAAGGGGTTAATATCACTTTTCCTGACTACAGTGCACCCAGTGACACACCTAAGGGACAAAGGGCCCAGCTTCCTGATTGGCCCTCCCAAGCTAATTATGAGGAAAGAATAAGGCCCGGTTTACACCTACATGTCCCGCGAACGTGCATTTGCCGCGCTGCTCCATTCATTTCAATGGTCATATCTGCGTGGCATCTAGAAGATATGTTGTCCGCACACCATTCTGCTTAGGAATGTCTTTTTTATTTGTATTCCTTTAGCATGACATGTGCATGCTAAAGGAATACACATTTGCATTCACATGTCATGCTAAAGGAATACAAATAAAAAGGACATTCCCAAGCAGAATGGCGTGTGGACAACATATCTTCTAGATCGTACATTGTGGCTCCATCCACCAGTTGCTCCAGCACCCGCTGAATTTTGGGGTACATTGGTACGGTGTGCAAAGCTATCTGCGTGGCAAACACAGCAAAATGGCTCCTCCACTATTTTGTGCGATGCACGGGATGCATTTTTCTGCTGCTTTTGCATGCATAGAAATGCAGCAGAAAACCTCACTACTTGCTGGCCACATTTGGGGTGCCTTTAGAAATCAATGGCACAGCAAGTGCGCCTTGGCGCATTTCCACAGACACATGCCGATCACGCACATTGCCAGTCGTCCTCAGAATGTGCACGTGTTAACTAGGCCTAAGACTAACATTAGACCTTGCAGTCCGCCCGTTGTAAAAAAAATGGATGGACTGCAGACTCACATTGGCGGGTTGCCGTCTTTTTTTTTCTTCTTGCGCGCGCCCCTAGCGCGAAGGCACGGGCAGAAAAAACCCGCCCTTTCTTTACAGCCGTTACCGGCTGTTTGATATACATACGATCGGCGGCTCTAGAGCCTGCCGATTGTATGTATGTGCTGTCTTTGCGCTGCCGTCCTCACCTTCAATCCCGGGCTGCGCTAGTCCATCTTTGATTCTTATCCCCCTGTGTGATAGCAATAACAATTGCTAAACAATTGTAAAAAAAGTAAAAAAAAATAATAAAAGTGACATATAAAAAAAAGAAAAAAAAAAAACCCAAAATGTTTAAGTCCCCCACCCCCACATTTACACACATATAAACGTAAATACGCGTTTGATGCGCCAGCGTGCGAAAATGACAATCGCGGTACACATGTTACATATCGACGCGAAACTTCAGAGTGAGAGCAATCATTTTAGGGCCATCAATCAGTGATAACACTAAACTGATGAGCGGTAAAATCTTTTAAAGTGTCACCTATGGCCAATTTTGGGTATTGTAGTTTTTTTTGGTTTTGCACACGTGCGCAATTTTAAGGCTTGACATGTTTAGTGTCTATTTACCCAACATGACCCCGTCTTTTATATTTTAGCAAAAAATTGGGTAATAATAAATGTTTCATCATTTTATATAGGGGAAACAGTTATTTTTTTTCTGTAATTTTTCCTTAATATATTGATAAATAAAACCCCCCCGTGGTGAATAAATACCACCAAAGAAAGCTCTATCTGTCCCCAAAAAATGGTATAAAATGTATTTCAGTACAGCGTTGCATGACGGAATAAATGTCATTCAAAGTACCGCAGTGCTAAATACTCAAAAATGGCCGGGACAGGAAGGGGGTTTAACAACCTGGACTTCAAGTGGTTAAATGAAACTCCAATAGCAACAGTACTTGAACCATTTACAAATCAATAGCAATCCCAGCAATGTCAGTGAAGGGTTAACTTTGCCAACTCAAAAGGTATTACTTGCAGTAAGCAGACTTCTGTAATTCAAGACAAGGGATGGTGCTAAAGAGCATGTCAGTGTGTAGCTCCAAAGGGCAGGAGTAATGAAGAATGCAGCCTGTCAACCTGGAACTCAGGATGGAGAGCGGTGAGATACGTAGTTTTTTTTTTTTTTCTTTCAGGATGGAGAACGGTGTGCCTTGGTAGCCGACCAGAGGGACGTCACTTACTTCAAATTTCGAGGCTACAGACCGTGGAGCCGGCTACGGGGCGGATACAAGTGACGTTGTGGGACCTGAGCACCCTGCTGGCACCCTGCAGTAGTAAGTAATGTAGGGCTAAGGGCTCAGAAGTCAGTAGTAAGCAAGGCAGAGTTCAGGGGTCAGTAGTATAAAATGCAGAGTGTTTTTTTTATTTTTTAAGTGTTTGCATATATCTACTGCTAGCTAGCAGTAGATATACCGTATTTTGCGGTCCATAAGACGCACCGGACCATAGGACGCAGGGAGGTCCGGTGCGCCTTATGGAGCACTCGACAGACCGTAGCTTCTGTCACAGCTTCTATGACAGAAGCTGTGACAGAAGCTGCAGTTAGTGACCGCTGAGACAGGTGGCGTTGTGATTACAGCACCACGGTCTCAGTGATCACACAGAGCAGACGAAGAACCTCTTTTCTTCGTCTGCTCTATGGTGATCTTGATCGTCGCCGCTGCTCGGTTTTAATACGAGTGATCTCATTAGATCACTCGTATTAAACGAGCAGTGGCTCCTACTACTGATCTCGATCGCCGCCGCCGCTGCTCGGTTTTAATACGAGTGATCTCGTTAGATCACTCGTATTAAACGAGCAGTGGCTCCTACTACTCGCCCGGTGCCCGAAACTGCATGTCTCGGGCGTCGGGATTCGCTCCATAAGACACAGGCACGTCTTATGGAGCGAAAAATACGGTATGCAAAAAAAACCGGAGGGTTTAATAACCCTTTAGGCCTTGTTCACACCAAATGCAGAGCAGATCTGCATGAATTTCTGCACACGCAGTGCATTGGGTTGTGCCGCGTTTTTGCCGCGTTCTGGAGCGCTTTGGTAAAAAAAAAAAAATTTAGTTTAAAATGGGCTTTCAGTGCGTTCCAGGCATTTGCATGCTTTTTTGATGCGTTTGCATGCATTCCAGAGCAGGTGAAATAGGGCCTGCTGCAGTTTTTTTACCTGCTCTGGACCTGCTCTGGAACTGAACGCTGCGATGTGAACTGGAGCTAAAAATACCATTAGAATACATTGGACGCAGTTTTGCTCCGGTCTGTAACTGCTCTGCTCTGCTCCTGCTCCGCGCTTGGTGTGAACAAAGCCTTAATGTGAAAGATTTCTCAGGAGCTTGGACAAGTGAGATGTTTGGCCTTTAGGGTGGTGAATGAAAGGAGTGTCTGGAGGTACCTGGAAGTTCCTCTCCATGTACAGTATTAGAGAAAGACAAATCCAATACTACATCAAGGAAATCTTTCCAAAATTATTTTTCCACTTCCTTCCATTGAATCTAGTCCTGTCCCAATATATTCCAAAACTAGCATCAGCTGATGACATTTATACATTACAAAATAGGATGTCCGATCCTCCTGTTCACAAGACCTTTATTTTAGGTATGCTAAGTGACCCCTATCAAACACTTTTTCATGAGTTGATGTTTCTTGCCAGAAAAGTGAATATGCTCTGCTGGTTAGCTACAGAGAATTCAACAATTAATCAGTGGATTGTTCTAGTAAATTCACCTTTGCTCTAAAAAAAGGTAATATATTCCGAATGGGGCTGCCTGAATAAATGTGGGAAAATGTTGGATATTTGGTTTGTGCCAATGGGAACCTTAGCTTAATCCCTTATTTTTATTTAAATGGGATGTACCTCTTACATCTGTAGGTACTATTTTTGCTTTACTTTGTTCCTTAACGATAATCCATCCCACAACTCGTTTAGTTGGGCCAGATACTAACAGTTTATATGCTAAAATATATTTACTTTTGTAGTAGGGTGTTAGGATCCAGAGCGCCTCCAGGTGGCGCTGGAGCTAAGCCCTGCAGTTTCCGTACTGACCTGCAGGGGTCCCCAGGCAGCCAGGAACTGCTAGGTACCAGACCTCCACTGGGTGGTGCTGGAAACTGCAACTCCAGTGCTCACCTGCGGGTGTTTCCCAGCTGCCACCAATTATCCACCACCTGGTGCTCCCTGGGAGGGTACTCAAGCCCTCCCTGCAGTCAGGTCTGTGGCTCAGTATTGTTTCCTGTTTCGCCTGAGGTCCCGAGTCCTGTAATCTGCTTCTGTTCCCGAGTCCTGTAACCTGTTTATGTTTCCGGGTTAGGGTTGCCACCTGTCCAGGATTCACCTGGACAGTTCGGGTTTTGAATGCTGTGTTTGGGTTTCATGGCAGCAGAAACCCAGACACAAGATGTCAGGCAGACGGGCAACCAAAATTAAAATAGGGGCTACTGGCCCCCCACTGAAAATAGTCTTGACTGTGATATATACATATGAATGGGCGCCACTTTTTACATATGAATAAGCCACGACTCATTCTCCCAAAAAAATGCCTGCGCGTCGCTAGAGTGTTCCGGTTTCGTTTGAAGAAAAGGTGGCAACCCTGTCCCGGGTCCTGTAAACTGCTTCTGTTCCGGAGTCACTTTATGTTATCCATTTGTATGTGCTTGGTTTGTGTTATGTTTTGCTCCTTATAATAAACGGTATATCATACATTCTGCCTTGTCCTGTGTGGTCACACGTGTTTGGTGTGCCTGTGTGGGTACCTGCGCAGGTGTGGGGTCACCTGTGGCGGTATCCCTGACATAGGGTCAGCACATTGAATTTGATGCAAAAGACATTCTAACTTTTTTTCTGCTCAACATTGTTGTCATGTCTATGTCATACAGGTATTGTTTGCATTACATTTCCATATGTATGCATTTTACTGTGCTGTTTTCTCCATATTACTTCCATTGAATTGTCTCTGCTGTTTTCTCCACATTACTTCCCAATGAATTGTCCTAAATTCTAATATACATCCTAAAATAATGTGACAACCATACTGTATGTAATGTAATAGATAAACCCTTTTTGCTATAGGTAATTATATGCAATGCGCTACAAATCACCTCTAGCTCCAAAATAAGTGATATCAGTGACCAGTCTAAAGTTAGATCAAATCAGACATGGAAATTATACATAATAAAATAATATAAAACAGTGAATATTGAATGTGTCTTTTTCACTGAGTGCAACAAAAAGGAAAGATGAACTCTCCGGCAATCACTTAAAGTGAGTAACATCCAATGGGTCTGTAAGTGTCCAATAAACAAATGCGCAGAAAAAACCCTTTCCAATCTGTATATCCTATCTTCACCGTCAATGCCGGTACACCCACATGTGTATAAATCATATAAAGATTCGCACTTACCAGAAAGCGGTATCCACCAATCCCCACCTTCAATCTTCTCTGATATTAAATACTTCCACCCTTCATCCTCTTCACCTTCCAAGGATCTGCAGCTCCTCAATCGCTCCAAATTAAAAGAGAACTATGGGGTCAGTGTTTTTCCCCATAGTTCTCCTTAGGGTAACGGGAGGACACAAACTAGCGTCCTCCCGTTACCCTAAGCTCAGTATACCGCAAGCTACAGCTCGCGGTATACTGAGACGCCGCAGCCGGAGCGGATCCCGACTTAGATGACGGGATTCGCCCAGCTGCGTGAGTGACAGCTGGCTCTGCCTATCTAGAGGCAGAGCCAGATGTACCCGCCCCCTTCCCCGTCCGTTCCGCTAGTCAGCGCTGGCAGATCGGAGCGGGGAGAGGGAAATCCAGCCCCTCCCCCTGTCACGGCAGAGAGCCGTGACAGGATCGAGAGGTGAGCGAACCTGGTATGTGTTCGCTCACCTCCCGATCTACTGAGCCGACCTGTGACAGTCTCATTGTCACAGGTCGGCTAGAACTATGAGGTGAGTGGAAATCACTCATCTCATAGTTCTCCTTTAAGGGCTAGTTCACACCATATGTAGTTGTGATGCAGTCCATTCAGTTTGGCTGCTGCAGCCAAAATACATCACAATGCTTTCCTATGGCCTTTCTTGTGCTGTATTCACACCATTGCAGACCATTCAGGTGCAGTCAGAAAAAGTACTGCTTGTCCTATTTTAGCTGCATCTGATCGCAGCGGAAAAACATCAAAATCCACCAAAAAGCATGCAAACGCATCAAAATGCATCAGAAGGCAACGGAACACATAAAAAACAAAACAGAATTGATTGTGGCATCATCCAGGGACATCCAGGGGGGAAAATGTATCAAAAACGCATTACAAAAGCATCAAAACGGATCACAACGCAACTGCGCAGATGCACGCAGTTGTGACGCAGTTTCTGGTGTGAACTAACCCTAAGAGATCATTGTGTAGTATGATTTTAAAAAAACAGCGCTTTATTGAAAGAATAAAAAACACTCACATACTCCCATGTAAAAACTTGTTTTGTAAAGCTGTCCATACACCTTGCGATCATCAGACTAAACTTTTCGTCCGATTATCGAACCTTCATACGATTTTTGTACGGCGGCCCAATCCTGCCCCGATTATCGCGAGGTTGAATCGGCAGGAATTAAATGAAAGCACCTGGACGAATTCCGGTAATCGACCGCGCGTATTTTCGTCTGCGCATGAGCAGTGTAAATCGTACAAATTTTTATGTACGGAACGCCACAACCTTGCAAAAATCGTACGATCGACCGAAGTTTTCTAACCTTCTGGTTAGTCAAAAGTCGATCGATTGTACAGTATTTGCGGTTGTGCACTGCCCATCAACAGAAAATCGTCCGATATTCGTAACATGTATGGGCAGCTTAACAATGCACGGACGTTCACCTCTCCCAACTTCAGAGCTCTACTATCCAAATGGATGTTATTCTTGACTGGGGGGTAAACTACTGTATTCACCATCAAAGTAGCAGAGATTTCCTGTTCCATGCTGCACAATATTGCCAGCAAGCATAACATGCAGTCTGATGCATGAGGAGTTCCTATTTTAAGTAAAAAAACAAAACTTGCGTTAAATGAGGAAGTATAGCTGTCAGCTATTTCAGCCCACCGTGCCTATCAAAATTTTTGTTATCATTTTTGTTAACAGATCTTCTACAACCACTGCTGAAAATGAATCATTTGGATGAGGCCAAAATTTTGTGTCTTGTATTACAACCTCTTTCTCTGGAACTTACAATAGAAAGTGTGCATTGGCAATGCTAAACTCTTCTAATCTGTTGTTTGTGTAGTCACAACCCTAATGCATTACCCAGATATATATGCTAGCCATACAAATAAGTATAAGAATAAAGGAAAACCACAAAAGTTATAAGTGCATACCCCAATTTATACTTTAAAGCCCTTGTAAAACTATTTATAAATGTATATCAATTAAAAGAAAAACTTACATTAGGCAAATTTATGGTGGAGAGTCTTCCCTCATTGGCCCTGAGGAAAAAGCCCCAGTGGATGGTGACAAGGCCTTAGGTAAATTGGAGCTGTTGTAGTTGGCCCTGTTGGAGGTTTGGAGGTTGAGGCGAACAAAGTGAGGTCCAGTGGCCCTTCCTACAAGAAATCTTACTCCTCAGGGCTTGAGCCTACCTGCTCCAGGGTCAGTGTGAAGGTCAGGTCTACAAAACAAATAAAACAATGTAAAACAGAAGCTTTGACAGTATAATTTTATTTTCCAGATGCATGAGTCTGTAACATATCAGCTTACTCTTGAAATATAGATTAGATTGGGTTGAACATTATCTAGACACTCCGGCAGATATAGTCCCCTCGGACTCCAAGGATCTTCCCCCAGAACAGGACCCCAGACAACTTCGCGTTCCGGCAGATGAGCAGGAGGAATGTCTGTAGGGCAGCGCTCTGTTCCGGGCTCAGTCCAACACCAGAGCCGGACACCATCTCCATCCCTAGCAGCAGCCCGTCTGCCTCCATTTCTCCAGGATGCCCGTCTGTGCACTCTCAATGGCGATGCGTCCTGTCTCCAGGAAGTGAGGTCACAACAACGCGTCCCGTATCCAGGAAGTGACGTACCTAGCTCAGCAACACTGTCCTGGCGCATTCTATCCATTGCGGACCGCCTTTCTCGGTGACGTCACCCTACCTTTCTCGGGCAGTGTCACAGGGTCTGAAAGCACTGGCTGCCCTGAGCTGTCAACGCCTACATCAGTCATTATACATTACAGTTCTGTTCTCTCTGCAGCGGCCGAAGGAGAAGAGAGAACAGAAGCGAGCAATCGTAGCGGCGGTAGTGTCCCGTCTCTGGTCCCACCGCCGGCACACCTCCTCGATGACATTCCACTCGCCCCCACGCAATTTTCACTCGCCAGTTGCGAGGGGGCGAGTGGAAATTTTGAGGCCTGCCATAGATAACAGAACTTATAAACACTGCCATCTAGTGACCAAAATTGTATACTGCAGGAGTTATTGCAATGATACAATACTGTGTATTCTAACACCCCCACTCAACTACTTCTTATGTCAATTCCATTCTGGATCCCATTGCATGCTTATCATGAGGTAGCTCTGAAAGTGTCCATGTCTGCAGTTCATTAAGAGATGTAATCTCTTCATCAGCAGCTCTGATCCACTTTTGTTTCTCATGGGTTGGAATTCCTTGCATCTCACCCCATGAATCTGGCTCTGGCTTTAATGCTTCACAAGCAACATAAGATAGACGCTTTGCTGGGATGCCTTTGTTGCTTCTTATGGACTTCCTGACTGAAGACTCTTGTGGCGTAGCTTCTTCTTTTTCAGAATTTGTATTGTCTACGTTCTTTATTCAACCTCAAATACTATGTAACTATGTAACTATGTTTTAAGAGCAAGCACATACAAAACATTTTTCACAGGTATTTTTCTGGTGACACTCTGGGATATAGGACAATAAAGAAAACCGTCTCCTAGTCCTGCTGATTCCATTATTTGTTCATTAGCGGCTGTAATTTTCTCTGTTTTACTCTGGTGAAGATTAATGAAGAAATGTCTGTCTTTTGTCATGTGACTCGTAGCTCCTGAATCAACACACCATGCTTGCAAAGATGTGGTGCAGCATTTGGATTGAAAAACACATTCATTATCTGAAGTAAAGTCGTTCTCGTCCTTTCCGCTTTTGGCCCTTTGTGGCTTATTGTGTTTTTGCACTCTAGCTTTCCAGATTCTGGAAAGCTAGCAGTCTGCCTATGAGTGACTTTGTTTCTTATACACAAAACATTCACGTGTTTCTGGTTGCATCTTCCTTGTTTTATTCATGTTTTCCATCTTTAGTGCAGACTCCACACTGGAAGAACTGACACCATTGATCCTTTCTGTTTTACGCTTATATTCAGCCACAAGCTTGCCTTTAACATATTCTAATGTCAGTTCATCATCTGGACATGCATCAAGTGCTGTAACAAGTGTTTCATAACTTTCAGGTAAACCACTCAGTAATAGTGCTGCAACATGAAAGTCTTTTATTTCTTCTCCTAGACCTCTCAGGTGTTCCACCATTTCTAAGGTATGCCTTGTGTAATTCTGTATATCCTGGCCTTTCATCAGTTGGTGTGGTATAGTTTTCTAATCAGATACAGTTTATTGCTGAGGTTAGATCTTTCATGCACCTTTTGCAATGCTTCCCACATCTCCTTAGCAATTTTACATTAACAAACATGTATGATTTGATCATCTTCTATGCTAAGGGAGATTGTGCTCTGAGCTTTCAGATCTGACTCTGTCCATTCAGCCGTAGGCTGTGCTGGACTGACTACATCCACACGCTTTCACGTACCTTCCCTTATTAGCAGCATTCTCATCTTGAATTTCCATGACAGGTAGTTCTGGCTTGTCATGTTTGCAAATGAAAGCTTTGTTGCTGCTGTGGTACTAACCATGTTCTCCTAGTTGCTGTAGTGTATTTCTGTTGCTGTATCTTGTGCTCCTTTTCTTTTAGGCTGTAACCGTGCTATAACTGGACTGTGACTGTGCCTGGGCCCATAACTTGTTGGAACTTCTTGCACAGCTTCACAGAGAAACACAAGCACACAGTTATTGCAATAGATACAATAATGTGTATTCTAACACACAGACAGGATTAACTATTTCGCAGCCAGGCCCTGCGCTCCACTTTTAACCTCATCTACCCAGACCATTTTTGCAATTTTCATCTTTTTCTAATTTTCAACTGTAAGTTTTCAGAGTTTGTAAAAAAGCATACATTGAATCGCAATGTATTAAATGTATTACAAACACACAGCAAGGCATCGCAACACTAAAATATTACACATTTTTACCAATCCTCTGCTTGACTCCTGAGCTCTTCAGCTCCGCTTGGCATCCTGAATCCTCCCGCCTGCAGCTCTCTCCTCCCCGCTGGGCGCTGGCAGCATGTCCCTCTGTGTCTCCTCTGATCCTTGCTGCCTCTGCTTATACAGGTGGGGGAGAGCAGTGGGGTTGGGAGGGGACACAGGAGGACATGCAGGGAAACAGATTGCTGGTGCTGAGTGGGAAGGATAGAGAGGCAGACAGGTAGAGTGGCAGCAGCGACGGCGATGGGAGTAGGGGGGCTGGACAGGAAGGGGCTTGTCAGCCGCTGATAATAGCTATTAATTTGTACAGAACAGTCAAGGGGAACCTTCTGCTATAAGCTTACAGTCATTGAAGCGACCATAAGCTTACAGCAGAAGGCTGAATCCAGTCGATGTAAGGTCTACTGAGCTGGCCAACTGGAAGCATTTTTGTTCTGCCATATGCCTTACGTCAGTGGCAGGGAAATGGTTAAAGGACCTGGTGTGGTATAGTGTCAAAGGCTGATAGCTATCTGGTTTGGGCAGTATCTTACTGGTGCACCCTCCTGGCCCTCCTTGAGCCTCAGCCCAACCATCTCCTTCTCCACTTCCCTTTGTGTCTCTTCAGCCAACTCCATCCCTGATTTTGAATCCTCATAGAATTCTTCATCAAATCCAAAAGTAGATGAAGGGAAAGAGAGAAAAAATATTGGGTTCAATGGGGAGAAAAGAAAGCAGGGATGACACGATGTATCGGCCGAAACATGGCTCTTTCGGCATTATGCCAAAAGTGCAATTTTCGGCCGATATGTTTCGGCGGCCGATATATCGGTGCATCCCTAGTTCAAACATAACTTTGGCACTGACAGCAACTGGTTTGGGGTACCTTTAATCTGATAATTTATTGATGGCTTGGATTTAAATGCTGCTGTTTAGAGAGGATTTGCATTCTTAACCACTTGAAGACCAGGTGTTTAGACCCCCTTCCTGGCCAGGCCATTTTTCAATATTCAGCGCTGCGGTACTTTGACTGACATTTATTCCGTCATGCAACGCTGTACTGACATGAATTTTATACAATTTTTTGGGGAGAGATAGAGCTTGGTATTTATTCACCACTGGGTTTTTATTTTTTTCTATATTTCAGAAAATGTACTGAAAATTTTGGGGAAAGAAACTGTTTTTTACATTATGTTAGGAAACAATTATTATTACCCAATTTTTTGGTAAAATATAAAAGATGGGGTCACGTCAGGTAAATAGACACCAAACATGTCAAGCTTACAAATTGCGCGCCCCCGCGAAATCGCAAAAAACTACAATACCCAAAATTGACCATAGGAGACGCTTTAAAATCTTTTAACGCTCATCAGTTTAGTGTTATCAGTGATTGATGGCCCTAAAATTATTGCTCTCACTGCGACGTTAGCGGTGATATGTGACATGTGCGGCGTAATGGGCGCAATCATCGTTTTCGCAGATATGCGCACCTGACGCATGTTTGCATGCGTGTATGTATGGGTGGGGGCTTTTAAAAATGTTTTTTTTTTTTAAATTTTTTTTTATGTGTGACTTTAATTTTATTTTGGAAAGTTTAATTTTTTTTCCTATTTTTTTTTTCACTAATCTTTATTGTTATTATGCTGGTCCCGGGCTTGCACCGGGCACAGCGGAGCCCGGGACCGGCGTGACAACGGGAGGGGGGGGCGTGCAGGGAGGGGGGGGGACACGGGCCGGCAGCTCATACAAGCGATCCGCCGGCTCTATAGCCAGCGGATCGCTTGTATGTTAACAGACATCGGTGCCTGTTTTTAAATCGCCTGTGTTTCCCGATCGTGGGCGTGGCTGAGCGGACGTCTAAAGACGCCCGCTCAGATCTAGAGACCTCTCTGCCGGCCGTTTTTTTACAACGGCCGGCCCTGAGGTGATTAAATTACTTCTCCAGCACCAAAGTTGCCACTTGATGCATTTAAAAGCAACCTACCAGTGCTCTATGAGGAGCTTGAGGATGATGGCTCACGCCGATGAGGTCAGCAGGTTATGTGACAAAAGAGCATTATTACAAACTGAAGGCAAAATCCACAACATTACAGACATCCTACTTATGTATTGATACAACTTACCAGGGTGATTGGCATTGTACTTGCCCCGGACATTGTGAATTGCCTCCTCTCCTGGCATTGGTTCGCTTGGCCACTGGTGGTTCTTCACATGCTTCTTTTTTTATTGGAGTTGGGAGTAATTGGGTGTAAACGGACATGGGTCCATTTAGATACGGCTGCCCATAGACTAACATTGGGCTTTTCATAAAGGGGGCACCCAGAAGCCGCCCCCCACCCCCCTTGAAGGAGTAAGGGATAGTTGTTACCTCTACTCATTCACCAAATACAGTAAAATTATAAATAAACACACAACACTATAAAAGAAAATCCTTTATTTGAAGAAAAAGAAAAAGAAAAGGTTTTTGACAAGTCTTTCATGTAATCCACACACATCAATCACGTCGACAGCTCTGCTCCCGAATGTCAACAAAGGGTCGGAGCGAGTCGTAACGTCACAGGACTTGTTCCGCCCCTTTGCTGACATTTGGGAGCAGAGTTGTTATTATGACAGTTCTGCTCCCGAATGTCAACAAATGGGCGGAACAAGTCCGTGATATCACGACTCACTCCGCCCCTTTGTTGACATTTGGGTTTGAGCTGTCATTTTGCAGTGAGAGTTTGTCGGGTTTGGTCTTGTCAGCAGGTGTCGGGTATTTTTTCGTTTGGTGAGTCGGCGGTTATCGTCCATCGTGATTGATGTGTATCTACATCACTGGACGACCTGATTGACCATGGGATTACATTGATGGACATTTTTTTTTTTTATAAAAGACTTGAAGAAAACTATGTTTTCTTTTTTTTTTTTTCAAATAAAGGACTATGTATACAGTGTTGAGTGTTTATTTACAATTTTACTGTATTCAGTGCTCGGATCAAGGGTCGGGTATGAATTGGGGAGGTGACTCCACATTGTTTAAAAAAAAAATTATTTTAAACATTAAAATAACAACAACATTAAATCGACATTCGGAGAAAAAATTTGGATGCATCCGAAATTTTAGCTATCACAAATTCGGATTCGTTATTTTTTTCATTTGGAAATTTGGATGCATCCGAATGTTTGAATTTGCTGATATTTGTCCAAAATTCAATTCGGTACAAAACGAGCCTCACATGTCTGCCTTCTATTCCTGTTCTGGTGACAACCTCAAATGTAAAATTTTCTTTTACCTTCAGTGATAACGGTCACCAAGACAAATAAAGAGGATGAATCTCTCTAACAGCGATACCGACAGAAATAAAAACCTGTCCATGCTATCCAAAACTAAAAAAGAAAGTTTGGGCCTTATTTGCACTTTAAGGCACCGTTCACATATAGCCACTTGTCGCGCGATTTCCGCCGCGATATCGCACATTTTTGCCACGCGATATCGCGAGAAGTCGCGAGAATGCTATTCAATGGAGCTGTCTTAACTCCATGTCGCGCGTCGCTCGTCGCGGTCGCAAGTCGCTTCGACCGGACTCTTTGTTCGGCAGATTTTGCACGATTTTGCTTTTTTTCTATGGAGCCCGACAGAGAAGGTCGCGCTACCGTCGCTGGATCGTCGCTGAGGGTGACGGGAGGACGCTAGTTTGTGTCCTCCCGTTACCCTTAGGCCCCATTCACACTGAGCGACATGAAAATCGCGCGACTTTGAGCGATATTGAGCGATATTGAGCGACGTGTCGCGCAACATTGCGCGACTTCTTCCTATTGGGCTGTATGCAATCAGGAGCAAAATCTCTCAAAATCGCTCTAAAAAAGGGTCATGTAGGAGCGACAAGCTACCAGCGACGAGCTACAAGCGATATTGAGCGATATTGAGTGATATTGAGCGATATTGAGCGACGAGATGTGAACAGCTCCATTGAAATGTATTGGTGAAGCTACATAGAGCGATATCGCGCGGAAATATGAGCGATATCGCTGCAAAAATCGCTCGATAAATCGCTCAGTGTGAACGGGGCCTAAGGAGAACTATGGGGAAAAGCCCTAACCCCATAGTTCTCCTTTAAGGCCTCATTTGCACTGGCACTTCCATGTTTAGCTTTTCTTAACACAGAAGTTATATGGGACTTATAAATAAATTTAAAGCGGAAGTAAACCTTTAAAAATAAATAAAACAACTGCTAGAGTTTTTTTGGCAGAATAGACACACCAAGTCTCTTCTAACAAGAAACCCAAAACAACTGCTTCTATTTTCCAGCAGTTTCAATTTGTTGTGTATCCTGTGTAGTGCATGCTTTGTGCAGTGCTTTCGGTCCTTCCCACCATCTGCAGTGTGCCGGTGATCAAGGTGGGTACAATGGAACGCCAGTGCTCAAGCACAGGAGTTGCGTCATCACAGGCAGCCCAATGAATGAGGAGAAGGATGGACCTGGAAGAAGCAGAGGAGAATATGGCAATGGCCGTGGGTGGAGCACCGGCTGAGTAGAAAGGTCAGTGCCGGAGGAGAGCCATATTGTGCACGTATTCTGTGCATGCCCACATATTACGGGAAGAGCTCACCCACCACAGCAGACTATACTTCCTCTTTAATGCTTTTCAGATCACGTTTTCTTGTGTTTAGATGTTCCTGCTTAAAGCAGAAAATGTTCTTAACCCTTGCAGTGGGTCTACCCCTGGAAACTGCAAGGGTTAAGTGCTGGTTTTTGTCTAGGTGCTAAAAAAAAGTTATACTCATCCGATCCTAAGACCGGTCCCTGGAGCCTCTCTTCCCCTCCACTGTACCGGTCTAAGGATCCTTGAGTCATCACGTTCTATACACAGTGTATAGGGCATGGGGATTGCTGCAGCCGAGGAGAAGACAAGCTTCAGGACCAGAGTAGCAGCCAGCCATCTCCATGGCTATATCATTTATTAGCACCTAGACAAACACAAGCACTTAACCCTTGCAGTGAGGGGGTAGCCCCTCTGCAAAGGTCAAGAACATTTTTGCCCAGAGTTCTGCTTTAAAGCTGCGTTTGCATGCGTTTAGAGTTTGTAATCAGATCCCGGATGCACAAAATTCTATTTTCTCTAAATGCAGTTGAACTCAATGCAGAAAAATGCAGGATAAAATGAAGGACTGAATGATACCATTGACAATCAATTACATGCATTTGTATGTGTTTAGAGATGTGATAAATGCAGTTTTGATGCTGCCAGTGTGAATGAGGTCTAAAAGGGTGACAACGCTGTTCTATTAACAGTGAAATTACTGCAACAGTGTCGTCATGTGGCTATGGCAGTTTCTTTGAGGATTTGAAAATGTAATCACTATATTGAGACCCTAGTCCAGCTAACGCCAGCAGAAATGTTTAGGGCACATTCACACCAGTGCGCTGTGGTAGCTTGTGTTGGGGTAATGCAGTGCCATTCATAGGTACATACAATAGACCTATATTGCACCTCAACACGCAGAAACGCACTACCGACCATTGCAGTGCTCTGAAGACATTTTTTTCTGTTGTCATGCCTTTTAGGCTTCCCATTCAAATGATAAAGCTACTTTAACACAAGTTAGCACTCGTGCTTTTAATGCACTGCAGCATGAGGGCCTGTTCAGACTTTGTTGTTTTTCAACATTATGCATTTTCTGCACATCCCAACACGCATTGTATTAAGGCAGGCCATTTATTTTGAACAGGCTGCCAACACACAAGAATGGAAAAAGACGGACATGCACCATTTTTGTTTGCACGCAGCACACCACATCGCTTAGTAGTGCATTGCTGTGCACTGAAAAGCATGTGTGAAGGATGCATTACCTTAGTGTGCTGGGGTACCATTCAAAATAAATAGCACTGCAATGCACAAATATACATACCATGCATTGTGTTAAAGCACAGTGCATCACCAAAGTGTGACTTGGCCCTAAATGGGTCCTTACGCCACATTTTACGTGTAAGGGCCGGTTTGCACCATCGTTACAAAAAGCACAGGGGTTTAACTTAAAGTGAATAATGCATTGTGTCAGAATGTAATGTGATGCAAGATGCATCCTGCATGCGTTTACTTCTTGTGGGCACATGGCAAATGTGAACATGTGAGTTGAAAAACCCACTATAGTGACACTAAACTCAGGAGTTGAATCTCAAAAATTTATTCAAGTAATTTAACTATTAACAAAAATGTATCTTATTTGTGTATCACTCGGCTGTAGATTCTCAAATCATCTCTGAATTGGTGCCGACACTGTCCTTCCTTCTGGAGGGTGGCTACTTTTGTTCCCCATGGTCCCTGTGTGTGTTGTAAAGTAGCCACTGCTCCAAGCTCGCTCCCATGATGAATTACAATCTCAATACAATTCAGTAGACTAAACATGATATTGTAGTCTATCACGGGAGCGAGCTTGGAGTGCCTGTGGCTGTACAAAGTAAATTCTGGTTTAATTCCCCTGCCAGGGAGCCACAGGTGCTGCATATAGCCTCCTATAGAAGTTAATGGCTGTATGCCAAACCTGCGTAAACACTTGCATATGTACAGACACACAAACAGCGGGGTTATGCACCCAAACGCATGTGCACATTTAGTGCTTGTTCACACCAATTGCGGTGCATTTAGGATTGCCACCTTTTCTTCAACCGAAACCTGAACACTCTAGTGCTGTGTGGAATTTTTTGCGGAGAATATACAGGAGAGACAGCCAGGAGAGAAAGGAAGGAGGGAATTAGTTAGGAAACCTTACACTGACCACCAATGTAACAAAAGTATTCTCAGTGACCGCCAATGTAGCAGAGGTATATACACTGACCAGCAATGTAACGGAGGTATATACACTGACCAGCAATGTAACGGATAAGATCACGCAACAGAAATTAGGCACAGCAAACAACGATTTCTTCAGGTGAAAACACACATGCAGTTTATTTACACTATTTACAAGGAAAATTTGAGCAAAACATGAAGTAATCCTTGCCTTTTGGCCACTTACTACACACACTGTTTCCCTCATTAACAACTAGGTGCAACCTTGTGCTGCCCCTACCACCTACCTATCTCCCCTATTCAATAAACTGCTGTCTCACCACACAATTTTTGGTTTGTTTTCTTTGTCACCACACAGGTAAGTAGAAAACTCCCCAGTCTACTCAGGCAGGGCCGGCCTTAGGGGTGTGCGAGCCGTGCGGCCGCACAGGGCGCCTAAAGGCCTAAGGCCGGCCCTGTACTCAGGCATACAACTGGTTCCAGGGTGGAGCAAATCTCTGAGCAGTCTTGGAGTTCTTTTAGAGACCTAATGAGTCAGCTTACTTGAGCTGGGCTCATTACCTCTACCATTCCAGCACTCCCCCCCTCTTGGTTCAACTTTGGGGTTGGAACACAAGTAGCCAGGCACACATGAACTTGGGACAAAGCACCCACATTCTCCATCTGTACACCAGGGCGATGCTGTAAAGTAAAGCTAAATTTTTGCAGGGCCAGGAACCACCGATTAACCATTCTATTGGTCTCCTTGTTTTGGGCCATCCACTTTAAGGGAGAATGATCAGTTACCAGGTCAAACTGTCTACCCAGCAGATAATACCTAAGCGAGTCCAGAGCCCACTTCACAGCTAAACATTCCTTTTCAATCATGGCAGACTCCTTCCCTTTTGTCAAATTGGTCATGGGCACAGCCTGAGAAGCAAAATGAGGAATGAATCACCGATAATAGCCATCAATTCCTAGAACTGCTCATACCTGCTTCTTGTTGTTGGGACGGGCCAATTCTGTATGGCCTCAACTTTGTTTATTTGGGGTTTTATTATTCCCCTCCCAATGGTATAACCAAGATATTTTGCCTCCTCTTTCCCAATGGTAAATTTTTTTGGGTTGGCTGTAAACCCAGCTTCCCGTATGGAGTCTAACACAGCTTGAATTTTTGCAGATGCGAGGCCCAATCTGTGCTATGGATAATCACATCATCAAGGTAAGCGGCAGCATACTTCTGGTGGGGCTGTAGAATCCTATCCATTACCCGCGGAAATGTTGCCGGAGCATTCTTTAACCCAAAAGGCATTCTTCGATATTGGAATGCCCCATCCGATGTTACAAATGCAGTTCTCTCTTTTGGCGTCTCAGATAGGGGAATCTGCCAATACCACTTGGTCAGATCCAACGTTGTCATGTACCGGGCTGTTCCAAGTCGGTCAATTAATTAATGTGGGCCATGGGATAGGTGTCAAATTGAGTAATCTTATTAAGCTGTCGGAAGTCATTACAAAAGCGCCAACTCTCATCAGGTTTGGGTACTAGCACTATGGGACTGGACCAGTCACTTTGGGACTCCTCTATAACACCTAGTTCCAGCATGTTCTGTACTTCTATGTGTATTGCCTCCCATCGGGCCTCTGGAATTCTATAGGGTTTCAATTTTACTCTTTCACCTGGCGGGGTAATAATATCATGCTCTATCCCAGATATTTGTCCCGGCAGCTCAGAGAAGACCTATTTATTCGGCAAAACAAATTCTTTATCCTCCTGTTGTTGGGTTTTTGATAAGGTGACTGCTATGCCAACCTCAGGAGCCAAACAATCAGATTGAGTCAATGATGGTGAAGTCACTGCTACTAGGGATTCCCTATCCTTCCAGGCTTTCAACAGATTCACATGATAAATCTGTTCTGGCTTTCGCCTTCCTGGTTGTCTGACCCTATAATTCACTTTGCTCACTTTTTCAATGAACTCATAGGAGCCATTTGACAAGGAATTTACTTTCGACCGTGGGGATCAATACCAGCACCCTATCACCCGGAGAAAATGTATGAGTCTGGGCCCCACGATTGTAAATCCTCTGCTGTGCCAACTGCGCTTGGGCCAAATGTTCTTATATGATTGGCATTATCTGCGCAATTCTATCTTGCATCTCTGCAACATGCTCAATCACACTCCGGTGAGGAGAACTCTCACTTTTCCAAGTTTCTTTGGTAATATCCAATAACCCCCTTGTATGTCTCCCATACAATAATTCAAAGGGAAAAAACATTGTAGAAGATTGCGGAAACACCCTGATGGCAAACATCAAATAGGGTATTAGACAATCCCAGTTCCTTCCATCCTTGTCCACCACCTTCCTTAACATTTGTTTTAAGGTTTTGTTGAATCTTTCAACCAACCCATAGGTTTGGGGATGATACACTGAGGTACTTAATTGTGTATCTTTAAATAACTTACACAGCTCTTTCATAACCCGAGACATAAATGGGGTACCTTGGTCTGTAAGCACTTCCTTACAAGGCCCACTCGGCTAAAAATCTGAAACAGTTAATTGGCTATTGTTTTGGCCAAGGTATTTCAGAGAGGAATTGCTTCCGGTTAACAGGTGGCATAGTCCAGTATAACTAAAATATACTGATGCCCCCTAGCCAACTTAATCAAGGGACCAACCTAATCCATTGCAATTCTCTCGAAAGGGACTTCAATAATGGGGAGAGGAACCAGCGGGTTATGGAAATGTGGCAATGGTGCTGCTTTCTGACACACTGGACAGAAAGAACAGTAATTTTCTATCTCCATAAGGACCCAGGCCAATAGAATCGTTGCAGTAATCTCTCTAGTTTTTTCTGCCCCTAAATGACCTCCAAGAATGTGCCCATGGGCCAACTCCAACAGCAACTTCCGATAAGGTTTGGGCACCAAAGTTGTTCAATGGTTTCCTCTGCCCTTTGCGCAACTTAATATAACAGATCCTTTTCCATAATGAAGTATGGTGAAGCAACCCTCTCATCTGGGTTCACTAGTTTCCCCATGTACCTGCACCACATTCTCCCTCGCTCTCATCAGCGTGGGGTCTTTTAACTGTTCAGTTGCAAAATTTTCTCTGTGTACCTCTAAATCAGAGAATTCAACAGAGGGTAGGTTTTCATCTGAGGATGCAGGCTCCTCCCCTGCTAAAACAGACAAGGGGAACTTGGGAGAGTCCTCAACACTCTCAGATGTTCCCAAAATTTTGGAAAATCCCTCCCCACAATGGCATCATATGATAAATGAGACCTAACTTCACCTGATGACACAGGTTACCTTTGGAGGTCTCAAACGACACTGTTGTCACAAGATACTCTATTGTGTCCCCATGCACACAAATTACGACCACTTTTTTTATGCCCAGAGACCGCTGTAATCACTAATTCAGCTTTAACCAATGTTAGAAGACTACCTGAATCCAGCAACACAACATTACTGCCATTAAGACACATTTTGCATAAATGTTTTTCATTTCCCCATATTGCAGTGCATGCAATGGTCGCAAACAGCGACTGATGTCTGTCCCTTAGAAAGTCACATTGCATGGGTTCATCCACCACACAGCAATTTGCTGCAATATGTTCCTCTTGCAGGTAGCGGTAACAAATGATCTTTTTAGCTGCCTCTTGCAGCCTTGACCTCCCAGGCTGCGCTCACCAAACATTGGGAACATTTCCCCCTTCTCACTCTCTCCATCCTCACCTCTTGGTACCATCTTACCCACCTCTGGGGATGGTCTGGTCTTAGGGTTGAAGTCCATGAGTCCCTGGGATGGGAGGTCAGATTCTCCGTGGCTAGGTACCTCTCAACCAGATCCACAAGCTTGTCAGCTGTTTTCAGATCTCCATGGTTCACTCACTTTTGTATTGTGGTAGGGAGGGATCTCAGGAACTGATCCATGACCACACGTTCCACAATCTTTGGTGCGGTCAAAGTCTCTGGCTGCAGCTACTTTCTGGCCAAGTGGATCAGATCATACATCTGTGACCTGGGGGGTTTCCCAAGCCCAGTCCAGTTATGCACACGCTGAGCCTGGACAGCCAGGGTTACACCCAGCCGTGCCAATATTTCGGCTTTAAGCAAGTCATAGTCCTTTGCTTGCCCAGGCTCCGGATCAAAATAAGCTTTCTGGGATTCTCCAGCTAATAATGGGGCCACCAGCCCAGCTCACGGCTCTTTAGGCCAACTTTCCCGTTCAGCAGTCCTTTCAAACGTAGTCAAAAACACCTCAGAATCATCATCTACGGTCATTTTTGACAATAAATGACTCTCATGAAATGACGGTTTAATACTGGAACCACTCGCCCCATTGGCCTGCTGGTTCTGTGGACGCTGCTGCATTAGCACCTCAATTTGTTGCTGAAATCGCCGCTCCTGCTGCTGCAACAAGTCTATGTAGCGGGCCTCGGCTTGCTGCTGAGCTTCCAGAGCCTGCTGTTGAGCTTGCTGCTGAGCTTCCAGACTCCTCTGCACTTGTTCACTTGCACGCATTTGCTCAATATTTGCCTGCTGTTGATTGGCGTTTGCCAGAGCAAGCTGTCTCAGTAACTCTTCCATGCTGGCCTTTGCACCACTTGCTTAAAGGTTGCCTACATTCTCCACCAATTGTGAGGGTGTTGGCTCAGCAGCAGGTGTGTGTGACTCCCTGGATGAGGTATATACACTGACCAGCAATGTAACAGAGGTATATACACTGAGTGGCCAGATTATTATGACCACCTCATCAGTACTTCGTTGGGCCGCCTCGTGACTCCACGAGATGTTGAAAGGTGATGCGAGGAATCTGACACTGCACTGTTGCCCTTCTGTTGTCTTGTACCAGTCTTGCCACTCTCCGTTCTGCCCTAACATTGACTAGTCACTGACGGCCACAATTCGCACGTTCAGACCCAGATTTTCGGCTGACAGTCCAGTCTTTAAACACTTTAACAATGAGCCCCTCTTGAACATTTAACGAATTCTGCTGTTTTGCTGATACTCGCTCCATGGCTCCGAGCGCCAACAATCACCCCACGTTCAAAGGCTGTTAAATTGCGTTGTTTCCCCGTATCTTCAGAAAAAAAATCACGTCTACTGTCGTGGTAAACAACCTGCTTCCCTATTTATAATGGTCTGGCCCTCTAGCAGCTTCAGCGCAAAATTATAGCTAATTTGCCTACAAACGTAAGGTGGTCATAATAATCTGGCCACTCAGTGTACACTGACCAGCAATGTAACAGAGGTATATACACTGACCAGCAAGGAGGTGCAAAATTTGCATATCACTCAACCACAATATTTACATATAAATGAGCCACGGCTTATTCATGTGTAAATAGTGCCACCAATTCATATTGTGAGGGTATTAGATAGGTAGCGGGTGTGTGTGACTCCCTGGATAAGCTCACACCACAAAAAATTAGGCACAGCAAACAACGATTCCTTCAGGTGAAAACACATATACAGTTTATTTACACTATTGACAGGGAAAATTTGAGCAAAACAAACAGAACATGAAAAAAAAATCCTTGCTTTTTGGCCACTTGCTACACACACTGAAGGGAATTTATCAGAACTGGAGCAGACAAAAACTGGATCAGCTGTGCATGGCAACCAATCAGCTTCTCTTTTTCATTTTCAAATCCTAACTGAACAAACTGAAGGGAGAAGCTGATAGGTTGCCATGCACAGCTGATCCAGTTTTTGTCTGCTCCAGTTTTGATAAATTCCCCCCATTGTTCCCCTTACTAACAACTAGGTGCAACTAGGGCTGCCACTTTTTCTTCAAGCGAAACCCAAACACTCTTGCGACACACGGACATTTTTTGAGGAGAATGAGCCGTGGCATGTGCATTGAAGTCAATAGCAACGGAGCCATGACCCCCCCTGGGTGACCCCATTGGAGGGGTGACACCAAAATGACTGATGTCATTTTGGTGTCACCCTCTCTGAAAAGTGGAGCACTCGGTCATGGACCGAGAGCCCGACACTGTCAGGAGAGAGGAGGGGACCTGGCGGCATACCTCATTTCGCCGGGTGAACGTCCCCTCCTCTCTCTGCTGGCGTCCACCAAGATTGCTGCCAGCAAGCGTCAATATGATGGCTACGAGGACGTCATCACAAATGCGTGTGGTGATGTCACAATTACGTCACGGCGGGGTGTCACCCGGTCTTGGGATGCCCCTGCCGCTCTGGAACTCACCGCAATTGGTGTGAATGGGCCCTTATGCAAGTCGTGCACATACCCGCACACAGCCATTGACTTCTATGGGATGCAGTGTACGCAGCACCCATGGCTCCCTGGCGGGGGAGATACCCCTCAATTTATGTTGTCCGGCACAGGTGACAGTGTACACAAGCCCTTTTAGATTACAACAGTATTTATTTTGTAAGCGCTTTTAGCGTGCTGTGAACCTGCGTCGTGGCGCACTTAAAACACAATAGTGTGAATGGGTCATTACACGTAAACTCTATATGATGCTTTTTGCAGGAATCACAAAGGACTTTTCTCATGTGTTCACAGAACACAGGTCACAGAAGAGTTACTGGTATAACACAGTGTTACAATGAGCAAGAACAGGACTTATCATGGTCGGGACAGCATAGTAAGACTATACCAGAGCTCCATACAACCTGCTGCAGATTGCAGGGCGCAAGCTCCACATAGCAACCGTTACTAAGCAGTCCTGCTTTTCGGGCACGCGCGTTAGTTTACGTTATGAGGACGTAGCGTCGCGCTCCCGCAAGTACTCCACACTGAGGCAAAGGTTCCTTTATGCGCATGCGCCGCTTCCCAGACAGCTCTAGTGACGTAGCGCGCACGCTTCACTCGGCTCCTCCCAATTTCAGTTGCGTCCTGTCTCCGCCCTGCCCGGCTGTGAATGTGACCGGCAGAGGCTCGCCCGCTCCCCACCTCCTCCACAGCTCCGTCCTCCCCTCCTCCTGTTACCCGGCATCGCTTCGTCACCGCTGGCCTCGTTTTTCAAACAAAAACAGCCCGCAGAGGGGAGAGAGCGGGAGAGGCCGGGGGCAGCGCAGTGCAGGGGGCAATGAGCATGGCATCCAGCTTCGGCAAGATCCAGATAGGAATCCATGTGGAGATCAAGAGGAGCGATGGTGAGTGTGTCCCCTCCTCCCGCCCGGCATCCCCATCCATCCATTCATCCCTCATCCGGGACCCGCCATTGTGTGCTAGACAGCCGGGGAGGGAGGCAGAGCACTGTGGGGACACCGGCCTGTCATCACACCAGGAGAAGATCGTAGGACCAAGGACTGCTGAGAGCAGGCATAGAGGAGAGCTGTCATAGGATGGGGAGAATGGGGTGAAGGGTAGGTTCGGTCGCAGGATGGGGAGAATGGGGTAGGATCTGTCACAGGATGGGGTTTGATGTGTCACAGGATGGGGTGAATGGGGTTTGATCTGACACAGGATGGGGTGAATTGTGTAGAATCTGTCACAGGATGGGGTTTGATCTGTCAAAGGATGGGGTGAATGGGCTTTGATCTGTCACAGGATGGGGTGAATTGGGTAGGATCTGTCACAGGATGGGGTAGGATCTGTCACAGGATGGGGTTTGATCTGTCAAAGGATGGGGTGAATGGGGTAGGATCTGTCACAGGATGGGGTGAATGGGGTAGTATCTGTCACAATATGGGGTGAATGGGGTAGGATTTGTCACAGGATGGGGTGAATGGGGTAGGATTTGTCACAGGATGAGGTGAATGGGGTAGGATTTGTCACAGGATGGGGTGAATGTGGTAGTATCTGTCACGGGATGGGGTGAATGTGGTAGTATCTGTCACGGGATGGGGTGAATGTGGTAGTATCTGTCACGGGATGGGGTGAATGTGGTAGGATCTGTCACGGGATGGGGTGAATGTGGTAGGATCTGTCACGGGATGGGGTAGTATCTGTCACAGGATGGGGTGAATGTGGTAGGATCTGTCATGGGATAGGGTGAATGTGGTAGGATCTGTCACGGGATGGGGTAGTATCTGTCACGGGATGGGGAGAATGGGGTAGGATCTGTCACGGGATGGGGAGAATGGGGTAGGATCTGTCACGGGATGGGGAGAATGGGGTAGGATCTGTCACGGGATGGGGTGAATTGGGGTGATGACGCTGGATCTAGGGGAGAATTGGGGCGATGACGCTGGATCTAGGGGAGAATTGAGGCGATGAGGCGGGATCTGTGGGAGAATTGGGGCGATGAGGCGGGATCTGTGGGGGAATTGGGGCGATGAGGCGGGATCTGTGGGAGAATTGGGGCGATGAGGCGGGATCTGGGGGAGAATTGGGGCGATGAGGCGGGATCTGTGGGAGAATTGGGGCGATGAGGCGGGATCTGTGGGGGAATAGGATCGGGTGATGGCCTGTCAGGAGTCATCTGTGGGAAGGATGCCTGGTAGGACCATATATTATTTGGAGCTCATGCATTGGGATATTGTCTGTGTGGAACCATCTGTAGAAAAGGGGTGCATGGCACAGCATATTAGAGGTTGGAATTACAGGCTAGGCCCTTTTTGAGAAGGGGCAATTGGACTTGGTTTTCTGAAGATGGGTCTACAGATTGGGCCCCGTCAAAGGATCGAGGAGGCAGTGCCTGTCAGCAGAACATTTGATTGATGAAGGCTTATCAGGGAATAGGGCAGCTTGGTTAGAGCCTGTCAGGCAATGGAGTGTCTTGGAATGGAGCTGCCTGAAAACAAGACATCTTGGCCTGCTGGGTTAGACGCTGTTGAAGAATGGGGTCTGCATGGCCAGAACCAATGAAAAAAAAAATGGCTTGGCTAGAGACATACTTTTTTTTAAAGTGATGTAGTGACGGGCAGACTAGGACATGGCAGAGCATGGATGGCGGACTAGTAATGGTCAGAGGAAAGGACCATAGAACTGGAGTTTTGCTGGATGTCTGAAGTTGAAGGGATTGATTAGGTCTTATCCAAGGATTGAATTGTTCAGCAGAACTTGTCAGGTTGGATGATTGGCTGTTTTCGCCGGATGTAATATAAAGACTCTGTTGACTTGTTTCTTGTGTAAAACATTTAACAGGTCTATTCACAAAAGGGTGAAGAGTTTGGAGAAGGCCGGAGAAGGGAACAATGTAGGCCAAAATAACTGATTTGGAAAAATTCTCCAATTCAGCTCACTTTCCGGTTGAGCTATGTTGTCCTAAACGGTTCATGTCTCCGACCTTCTCCAAATCCTTCACCTTTTTGTGAATAACCCTGTAAGTAGTATTTTATTATCATCACCAAAAACGATATAAGTAGAGTAGATAGGCTGACTGTTGTTCTGTGGATATAGCTCTGTGGGAATGTCCTAGAGGACAGGTAAGTATCAGAGACTGAATACATGGTACTGTTGAATGATTGTATATGAGCCATGGGCATGTTGGTTAAGCATTGTTGTGGCCTTTTTATGGTGGGAAATGGGGTGACTACATGCATACGGCCTCAGAATAAGAGCGCCTATGTGCTGTTCAGGTTATGAAGTCTTTGTAACATTTAATGGTGTGGTAATGTATGGGAATGTTATAAAAACACGAGGATATAAATAACGCCGGGAATAGGGTAAAAGCCGGGCTAATGTCAGCGGATGGAGTAAACACCAGATTTGCTGTTGGCAGAGGAGCATGCTGCAGCATCCGTGGCTTGTTCACATCAAGGCCACATTCACACTGAGTGGCATGAAAATCGCGCGATTTTGAGCGATATTGAGCGACTTCTTCCTATTGGGCTGTATGCAATCAGGAGCAATATCGCTCAAAATCGCTCGAAAAAAGGGTCATGTAGGAGCGACAAGCTACCAGCGACGAGCTTTGAGTGATATTGAGCGACGAGATGTGAACAGCTCCATTGAAATGGATTGGAGAAGCTACATAGAGCGATATCGCGCGGAAATATGAGCGATATCGCTGCAAAAATCGCTCGATAAATCGCTCAGTGTGAATGGGGCCCAAATGCGTACCAGATCTGCATGAGTTTCTGCACGTGCAGTGTTTTTCTTGCCGCATTTTGTTGTTGTTGCCTAAAATTGTCTTTCAGTTCCTTATAGGGCGTTTGTATGTGTTTATGATGCGTTTTGGTGCGTTCCAGAGCAAGAAAAAAGGGCATGCTGCAGATTTTCCACATGCTCTGGAACTGAACGCTGTGGTGTGAACTAGAGCCCAAAATACCATTGGATGCATTTTTGATGCGTTCTGTAACTGCTCTGCATCTGCTCCGCACTTGGTGTGAACAAGCCGTCATAGTTCCCAAATGGACCAAGCATGATTACTTCTGGTCACTGTGGTGAAACAAGTAGATTTGTTGTGCCCCGGGGAGTATAACAGTCGTTCTCCCAAAGGATGGCTTGGTTGGGCAGGGAGAGCTGCCAGGTGTATGTTTTGGTGTCTCCTTTCTTAGCAACCAGCAATTGCTAAATAGTGACGCTGGTGATAGACAAACTCCACCTGGGAGAGGTTGGCTTCTTGTAGTCTCTCAGGTTTCATTAACACATTTCTCCCCTCTCTCTTTCTGACTTGTACCGTTCTACAGATGATGCTTTTGGATGTATAGATTGGGCCTTGGCTACATCTCTGCAGCTCTAAGCATATGCTCGAGGGCATGCTTTGCTTTATAGTGGGATGGCATGCAGGATAGTTGGAGAACCTTGCATCAGTCTTTCATTAATGATTATTAACCTCATGCTGCTTCAGAGGCCTGCGGTGCATCGTAGATTTGTAGCATGGTAAATAAATCTGCGCTTTTCGTTCCAAATTCCTTCCGTAATCCGCCTTTGCTGAGGCGTTTTCGGCTTCCTCCGTTTTCGTCTAATAGCCATGATGGCAAAGCACTTCTGCGCGAGAGCAAATTTGCAATTCCAGCACGTTGCAGTGACACATTACACGCCCCTCCTTTCAGCATGTTTTAGGTTGTCATTGCCACAGTAACCAGACTCGCTACAATGAATGACTTAATTGTGTCAGTTGCTCGGTGTGTGCATTGCAATGCTGCACGGTGGGTTTGAATGGGCTCGGCAGGTGTATTATTTATTGTGGAACCGGGACGTGTTTTGTGGTTCAATCGACCTTCGTTCACCTCTTTGTGATCTGTAAAAAAAAAAAGCATTGTGTAATCCGTACAGCGTTTCACACGCTTTGCTGGCTTCCATTCTGGAGCAGTGATTTCAGACTTCTCTGGCAGGGAGACAGCAGCGAGAATGCCAAGTAGAGAGGTGATTGAGGCCGTCGGCCTGCCCGGTATATTTCCCCTCCTCTTAGCAGGCAGCATTGAGGTGCTGAAGCAGAGAATCTCCACGGGGTGTACAGTGCACTGCATCAGGATGCCCAGCCCAGCCCGCTGATTGGTCTGCGCTTGCTATCACTGCGCGACCATCGGAGAGCCTGTCCGCTTTCAGTGCCAGTTTGATGCCGTTGTGGTGTTTCATGTTATCAGTTATGCCGAATCGTCTGTGAATACTTCTTTACAGCTGCTGGATGAACGATTTCATGACATCATCCGTAATGCCTTTGTTGCTTAACAGAGTGTTGACAGTAATGTCTACTTCCTGTATTACGTTATATTGTAGTTCATCTTTGCAGGGCTTTCGTTACAAGCAGCAATCTACATTGTGTGTAACCATCCCACATGGAATTGTATTTACTAGAGATATTTATATAGCGACATCAATTTATGCCGCACTGTATATACTGTGCATTGACACCAGCCCCTGCTCTCACAGTGCTGGTATCGCCAGCGGATGGCGCCGCGTAAATCCAAATCTGCAAGTAGTCACCAGCATACCAGGTACAATGTGTCAAATGCTTTTATGTAGACTTTAAAAGAGAACTATGGTGTAAGTGTTTTTCCCCATCGTTCTCTTTAGGGTCACGGGAGGACATATACAAACCACCTCCCCTGACCCAAAGCTCAGCTATTGCCCGTGATATACAGGGCGTTTGACAGGGTGATGCGTTCTGTGAAGGGTGATTACCTGCAGCTTTTTTTTAGATAGGTCACCAGGTCTTTCCTCAACCCTCCCCATTTACATGGGTTTGGGACCAGCATGCAGAATGTGATTACACATGTGCATAGCTCGGTTGTACAGACATATTATGGCCAGTAGCTAATTAAAGTAGCGGTAAACTCTCAATCATTTGTTCAGTGATTAATCCAGATCAAACAAATGTACATTGCCCAGCAATGCTTTTCTCTAAACTCTTTCAGCTCCACTTCCCTGAACTTCCTGTTCAGTACAAGAAAACAAGGGACCGAGCAGTCTCCGGCAGCTGTCCTTCTACTTGCTTGAGGAAAGGGGAGCAGAAAGGGGGTGGGGGTTGCCTTGCTGTGCCTTTGAGTTTGTGGAGAGACACACAGCTTACTAGCACCCACAAGGGTGGCTCCATAGGACTCTGTAAGAGAAAGGAGCCACCCCAAAACAGAATATCAGGGCCATTGCTCAGGGGACCAGCTGATTCTGCAGTAAGGTAAAACTTTTAAATATCAAGAAGCAGCATCCATTGCAAGTGATTTCATCAGCCTTTGAAATAGCTTAAAAATATTTTGACTTTAAAGGAAAACAATGAGGTGAGTGAAAATCACTCATCCTCATAGTTCTAGCCGACCTGTGACAATGAAACTGTCACAGGTCGGCTCAGTAGATCGGGAGGTGAGCGAACACATACCGGCGCTCGCTCACTTCTCGATTTATCCCTGCAGAGAGCCGTGACTGTCGCCCACAGGGATTCCCCCTCCCCTGTCCGATCCTCCAGCTCTCCGTGGCGGAACGGACGGGGGAGGGGGTGGGTACAGCTGGCTCTGCCTCTAGATAGGCAGAGGCAGGAAATCGCATTACCTGTGGGAAATGCACACAAGCAAATGGAGAACATGCAAACTCTCTTTGCAGTTCTTGTCCTGGCTGGGATTCAAATGACGGACCACCAATGCTGCATGGCAGACGTGGTAACCTTCCTTCAGTGATCACCACAATTCCTAGTGCATAAAGGAGGAAGAGAGGTTTCTTGAGAATCCAGTGGAATGGGAATCATTTGTTAATTTAATATGCAGCTTGCAGAAAATTAGAATTAAAGTGACACTAAACTCACGAGTTAAATCTTAAAAATACATTTAAATACCTAAACTATTTAAAAAAATGTATCTTATGTGTGTATCACTCGGCGGTAGATCCTCAAATCATCTCTGAATTGGTGCCAGCACTGTCCTTCCTTCTGGAGGGGGGCTACTTTTGTTCCCCAGCATGTTGCATTGCGATGTAGTGTTAAAAAAAAAAAAATACTGCATGCCTCACTTTTTTCAGCTGTGAACTGACGTAATAGACAACAAGGCAAATTGCCTTGTCTATGCATTGGGACTGTGCTGGGCAAGGCTACAAAATGTTTGTGTCCAGGCACAATCTATCCCTAACTGCAGGTAAACGCTCGGTGTGTAATTACATGAAATGGCCGTGGACAGCCCCTCATTGCTTTGTATGGGGTTATCTACCACAACTGTCCACAACCACCTGTTATCCCAGGTGCAAGAATTCCCTGTCAGCCCTAATCACGTGTGAATGAGGTTAAAGACCCATTCACACCATGTCTGGAACATCACCAGACCAGATTGTTTCCGGACCCAAAATGCATCCTAATGTATCCCTATGCTATTCCTGGCCTCTGTTCACACCAGTGCAGTCCGTTCCAGACCAGAAAAATACTGCTTGTCCTATTTTGTCTGGTCTGAAATGCATAAAAACGCACTGGAACGCACCTGTAAGACCTTTTTAAGAAAAACATTTTTTTTATTTCCGAACGTGTCAAAATGGCAGCAGAAACGCAATGCACTGCGTTCTAGATCTGGTCCAGAAAATGGTGTGGACCTGCCCTAAAACATGTTTTTGTGCATTGGGTTAGGATAGCCTGTCTGCATCGTTCCTCAACACTTAGGCCTTGTTCACACCAAGCGCGGAGCAGATCCGGACCAGAGCAGGTGCAGACCGGATCAAAACTGCGTCCAATGTATTCATATGGTATTTTGACCTCCAGTTCACATCGCAGCGTGCAGATCCAGACCAGATCCAGACCGGATGAAAAAAATGCGGCAAGCCCTATTTTACCTGCTCTGGATCTGGTCTGGAACGCATCTAAAACGCATCAAAAACGCATGCAAGTGCCTGAAAGCCCATGTTAAACTTAACTTTTACCAAAACCGGCCCTAAACGCATCCAAAACGCGTCTAAAACGCGGTACAACCCACTACACTGCGTGTGCAGAAACCTGACCGGATCTGGTCTGCATTTGGTGTGAACAAGGCCTTACCAACACACTTGTGTGAACAGGGCACATGAAGTACAATAGTTTTTTTCAGTGTCCTCCCATTGAGCCTGCGTCTATCAACGCAGCTTAATTCACTTAGTGTGAACCAGCTGTTACTGCATACCGGGTGACAGCCATGCAAATAACATTGTTAGCACCGGGGCCACAATGGTAGCCTGTAATTTTCAGCTCAATAGATATGTCTTCCAGAGTGTGTCAGACCTTAATAAATACTGTTTTGATCATCATGAAAGTTGATTCTCTTCTCTTTTTTCTTTTCCCCTCTTTCACTTCTTTATCTCAGAAAAGCCATGCACATTTCCAGCTTCCTGTGTCATTGAATGTGAAAGACAGGAACTATCTGGAGCAAATGAAAACTAGGTTAAGCCAACGTGCAGAAATACTAAGGACTTTAATTCAGATTTGTGTGCGTCTCATCAGAAGTTAGATGAAATGGGAACTGGAAATGAGATACACTTGTGCAGTGTGGTTTGTATTTTGGAATGCCGTGCAAAGAGTTTTTACTTGGCACAGCAGCTTTAAAACAGAGGAACAGAAGCAAGGTAGCTGCAGCCTTTGGCCTCCTTCATGGGGGGTGTGTTGCCCTGTACAGCGTGAGGGGAAGTTTTTTTGATGCGCCCTGAACATTGAGAAGCGTGCAGGCAGCTCATGTAACTCTGTAGCGGTAGAAGCTGTGCACCCTCATATGCTGCTACCCTCAGCTCTGAGTTTTAACAGCCGCATACAGACCATGTACGGCCTTGGACGCAGACATAATGGATCCAGGTCCATATGGCTGTTAAAACTCAGGACTACGGGAAGCAGTGTGTTCGGGTGCACAGCTCCTGCATCTACATGAGCTGCCCGCATGCATCTTTCCGCACCTCCAGGTGTATAAAAAAGGACCCTTTACGCTGCATAGGGTAACGCGCTCCATGTGTTTGAGGCCTCATTGATGTTATACTTGGTATTGTGGCAGCCAGAAGTCCTGCAGTTCTTCACCCAAGCTGTGGGAACAGTCAATTTTCTTCTATATCTCAACCTGGCCAAAGGGCAATCTCAAGTGGGAGTCCCTCTGGGCTCAGTTATTTTTTACTTCTTTCCCCTGACTGGTGGTCCCCATGGTGGGGGAGGTTCCAGCCAGGGTCACAACAAGGTGGGATACAAGTAGGATGGGGACCCAGAGTGTGGGATTTACCAATTGTCTCCTGTGCTGTAAGTCATGCGGGAGGCAGGCAGTCATAGACTTGTATGCTTGTCTCACAGCTTGGGAGATAGATGGATGCTGCAGGACGGTGCCCTCGCCTACAGACGGTGCCCTCGCCTACAGACGGTGCCCTCAAGCTGTCACAGCTCCTTACCTGTCTACTTTCTTTCCAGCAGCATTCACTGTCTGGTAGTTGAATGGCTCAGGGCAACAGAGGCAGGATCAGACCATTGCGTTCCTGACTCTACTTTTTCTTTCCCAGGAACTGGTGAAAATGTCTGAAGTCTGGGGGTGCAGGACATAACATGTCTGTACCCTGTATTCCAGCACCCTCCCATTATTCATTGTCTAAAAATGTAGAGGTGTGCATGTACGGCCATAAAAAGTGCACATTTATAAAGCGTAGTGGTGTGCTTTACAGCCGTGCATTGTGTTCCACTGTAAGTCATGTGACCTGTCCCTCACATGACCTGCATTTCTCCAGTCACAGGAAGTTGATGAAAGTGATGGGCAGACGGAAGGCAGCACTAAATTTTGATTGCATTATCAAAAACAACTTTAGTATGTATTCCTATCACAATGCTGATGTTATTAAAGGAAAGTCTATGCTGGGAATTTATTTAAATATGCTGAAAGTGGCAGCAACAACTCGTGAAGGGTTGAATTCGAGTGTTAACAGCAGCTTTCTGTTACAAGGCCCACATTCCACAGTGTCTTGGCTAATTCCTAAATGGTTGGGTTCTGGATAAGCAGTTGGAATGATACATTGACAAACGGGAATAGTTTGAGCAGTAGCCAGCGCTATATTAGATTCTGAAACAGGTGCTGCTTATATCAAGCTGCGGCTTTGTCCACTCATTGTTGGATACTGACTCAGCACAGCCTTAGCTCTCCACTTCTAGATGTCCGCAAATGGAAAAGTGTTGCATTGTTGGCATGGATGCCCATCTTGTCAGGAACTCTGATTGAATCTCCACACTTGTTCTATAAGAGGCCTTTTCTGCCTAAATAGGAGTTCTACAATATTGAACCATCCACATCCCTCTGCTCCATCCTTGCTGTTACCGAGGACTATTGAAGAATCTTAGTGCTTTGCTTACTGGCGGAATGGACAGGAGAGGGGGCGGGTACAGCTGTCTCTGGATAGGCAGAGCCAGCTGTCACTCGCGCAGCTGGGTGGATCTTGACAGTAATGTTGGGATCCGTCCCAGCTGCGGCGGTCTAGGTATATCGCGAGTTGAGCTTTGGGTCACGGGAGGACGCTAGTTTATGTCCTCCCATGACCCTTAGAACTATGGGGAAAAACACAGACCCCATAATTCTCCTTTTAACCCTTTCTTCAGGACGCAGAAGCGATCTGGCGACAGGTAAGTCGCCAGGATCGCTTCTGTTGTAAAACCGACAGTCGGCTCTACAAGTTTAAACAGAGTCCCGGCGGCAAAAGTAACCGGGAGTCTGTTTAAACAGCCCCGATGCTGGCGACGTACACTGTACGTCAGTCACGAAGGGGTTAAATATATATTTAAAAAAAACAAAACAGCTAGTCTAAGTGCCTGGATTTGACTTTGGCCACTTTTAATCCTTTGTATAGTGTACTTGTAAAAAGGAACGCTGGCATTGGGAACCAGTCAGCGTTCTGCTTGTACATGTGCTGGCATGGAACATCATTTTTCTTATTTTCTGTTGCATGAGATTTTTCAACTGATTCGAAGTTGAATTTTTTTTCCAACGCTGATTTCAAATATGAAACCGGTTTTCCTCTACATTCTGTAGTTTTCATGCAATTTGAAACTTTAGATTTTCTCAAAAGACACCCATTTCTATTTACAGTAGGGATGGCTTGGGAGCTAGGCTTACATCTACCCTAACCTTGTACCAATTAGGCACATATATTTTCAAACCTCAATATCCCTTTATATTTTTTGTTGAATTTGGATTATAGAGATTTGTGAAGGCATTAAAAGAGAATTATGGGGTAAGTGTTTTTCCCCATCGTTCTCTTAAGGGTCATGGGAGGACATATACTGTGTCTTCCCGTGACCCCATTTCAGTATATAGCGAGCTACAGCTTGCGGTATACTGAGACCGCCGCAGCCTGGACAGATCCTAACATTACTGTCGAGATCCACCCAGCTGCGCGAGTGACAGCTGGCTCTGCCTATCTAGAGGCAGAGCCAGCTGTACCCGCCCCCTCCGCCGTCCTTTCCTCCAGTCAGAGCCGGAGGTTCGGAGAGGGGAGGAGGGAATCCCTGCAGGGAGCCGTGACTGACAGTCCTCATGATGATGGAACAGCACTGTCAAGGGCGATGGGACAAAAATATGATGTCAGAGTACTGCTGGAGCATCAAACGAGATTGCCCTGAGAGTCCACAAACGCCACGGCTAACAAGCACAAATTCTTGCCTGAATAGCACATATTTGAACTTTGCTTCCTGTCCTTCTCAATGGTTCTGAATCGCCTATCTTCTTTGTGCCGAAATATATGTTAAAGTAAAAAGCATTAGTGCATACTCTTATTTTAATATAATAGATAAATGTTTCAGATTTGACAAGTAGCGATATATATCTTACTCCACACAAGTGATTTAATGCAGATTGTGATGCACCTACACGTTTTTGTGAAGTCATAAGGAATATGTCTGCCAAGACGGTTGTTGAAGACTGTGTGACCGTAAATTCCACTCCTTGCATGATAAATACACCATGTCATCATGCAAGAGGTGGAAAAATGAAAATGTTTTTTACAAGTGGTTTAGAGCAGTGGTTCTCAACCTGTGTAACCTCCGGACCCACATTTGTCCTTGGTCATTAAGTCGCGACCCAGGTCTACAGTGTGTGCACTGCAATGGAATGCACAGCATTGGGATACTGCGCGCTCCGGTGCGGGTATACGAACTGTGGGTGGGAGGTGCGTTTGGGTACAATTCAAATGAATGGCAACGCAACACACCTCCCACCAGAATGCGTGGTAGGTGCGATTGCGTGGTACAGGGCGTAAACGCATGGTACTATGCAATTAACGCACTGTACTAGTGTGAACGGGCCCTCAAAAACACTGACATACATACACAACCACAGACACAATCTCACAGACATTCGTACACACACATGCACACTCCAGAATTGTTTTTTTATTTTTAATAAGGTCCACCCAGTCTCCCTACCTTCCAAGAACTGGAGTGGATCCTTACCCTGGAGTCCAGTGTGGGCTGCTGTGCTGTGACGGAGTACCATCCATATGTGCAGTGCTTGTACAGCTCCCTTGCGCGGCCTGTAGAGTAGCTGGGAGCCAGAATGTGATCTAATTCCGGTCCAGGCACCTCTATAGGACACTTGAGGGAGCTGTAAGCAATGCAGGTATGGATGGCGCTCTTTCTCAGCCATAGCCCCATCCCACCTCAAGCTGACACTCGACACAGGGCAGCATATTTTGACTTGCTGTTTGGCACGAGAACTGACAGTGCTGCGCTATGGGGAGGCAGAGGAGCCTCTCATCTACAAAAATGGCATGCGGCCACCCATTGAACGCTGGCTCGCGACCCACTTTTGGGTCACGACCCACCAGTTGAGAACCAAGGGTTTAGAGTACCATTAATAGTGAGGTGTATGAATGTACAACTAAACCAAAACCTTTTCAAAGCTGCAGCTTAAATTGCTGAAAATGTTTATGCTGGTTCGGAATACACATTTAATCGAACTTAATAATCGGCTAACTAATCGATTTTGAAAATAATCGTTAGCTGCAGCTCTAGTGCATTGCAGTTTGTTGTGTATGGGGCTGCGTTGCCACAGACCGGTCAGGGTGCCCATGCCTACCTGTGTCCAAAAGCTCCTACAATGAGCTTGTGAGCATCTGACCACAAAGCAATGGAAGAAGGTGGCCTAGTCTCATGAATCATGTTTTCTTTTACATCACGTGGATGGCCAGGAGCATGTGTGTCGCTTACCTGGGGAGGAGATGGCTCCAGGTGCACTATGGGAATAAAGCAAGCCAGCTGAGAAGGCGTGTTGCTTTGTGCAATGTTCTGCTGGTAAACCTTGGGTCCTGCCATTCATGTGGATGTTACATTGACACATACCAGCTATCTATGCATTGTTGCTGATCAAGTACTCCCCTTCATGGAAACGGTATTCCCTGATGGCAGTGGCCTCTGTCAGCAGCAGTGAGTTTGAGGTGTTGCCTTGGCCTCCACATTTTCGATATCTCAGTCCATTTGAGCATCTGTGGCATGTGCAGAAAAAACAAGTCCGACCCATGGATGCCCCACCTTGCAACTTATAGGACTTAAAGGATCTGCTACTGACTGCTTGGTGCCAGATACCACAGTTGGGGTCAGGATGTTTTGGCAGCAAAAGGAGGACCTACTCAATATTAGGTGGGTGGTCATAATGTTATGGCTGATCCGTGTATTGTGCGCATTAGTGGGGACATTTGCTCTAATGACCTTCCTGACATCGGATTTGTTCTCACTTCCTGTTGTGAGTAAGTGAAGGCCAAAAAAAGCTGATGGAATGTAACCTCCTTTATTCTATTCAAAACTAAAGAAAAGATTTTGGTTTGTTTTACTTTAAGGTGAATAGATAGGTCTCTTCACTCTATGCTGTACATTGCATACTCCACGCAGCTCTAGTCTGTACTGTTATATATTCCATAGAGCTAATCATCACAGCATTGTCCTATTAAAGGACAGAAGTTATTAGGTGTACCAGGACTTCTGAATTCCAGGAACTGTCGCAATTTTTTTGCTAGTTACATTAAGAGGCTTTGGTCCATGCACGGGCTGATCATTACTGGAATAATTTGAGAATTATATTTCCTGGCTATTACAGTCCATGGAGACTGTATGCTGATGCAGCAGGATCCTCATAAAAGGCTGAATCAAAAGACTGGACGCACACTGATGTCAGCATTTTCATAAAACTTTATTGTTCCAGATGTGCGCACTGAAAGCCCCACCGAAGAGTGGTTATGGAGAAGTCGTATTAGAACAGGGGTGGAGAAATCGCGGTCATGTGATGAGTCGGCTCTCCGTATTAGAGCCGGCGTGTAACAGCTTAGCCGCCATTAACCTGACTTGATATTCCATGTGCATTTCACAGAACTTTTGTAAAATTGGTCTTTCACTAGTTTTAAAAATTGATTTTTTATTAGGGTTATTCACAAAAGGGTGAAGAGTTTGGAGAAGGCAGGAGAAGTGACCAATCTAGGACATAATAGCTGATGTGTAAAAATTCTCCAGATCAGCTCACTTTCCAAATCAGCTATGTTGTCCTAGATTGTTCACTTCTCCGGCCTTCTCCAATCTCTTCACCCTTTACTGAATAACCCTGTAAGTGTTTGGCTACTTTAAAGTGACCCTGTCATGAGAGAATTATGGAGGCTGTCATTGCTCATCTAAAAAAAAAGCCTGTGGCCTAGTTGTTTTGGCATCTATATATTTTGAGTCACATACAATACAGTACATGCTGAAAATGAGTATGAATGTCAGAAATCCTTATCTCTATACTTGTTACAGGTCAGTGACTTAGGAGGCTTTTAAAGCGGAACTTTAGGCACAAAAACTTAATTTTAAATGTTTCTTAATAGCTAAAAGAGTTATAAATCCACTTTGTGTGCACCAAATGCCTTTTGTAAACCCAGTTATTACCTTGTTAAAATAGCCGTGGCATCAGAACTATGCTGCACGTAGCCTGAGCAGAGCTGCTGGAGCAGCAGTCTTAAAGTACCGGCCCACGAACCGGTACTCTGTGAACAGCTGACAAGTCAGGTACCTCGCTCACGGACCATGTACCCGACTTGCAGGAGCAGCTACACGGTCTGCATCTCTGTTGGATGCAGACCGTAAAGCTGCTCCTGTCACTGCCGGCATAGAGAACCTTTCGGCCGGCGTCTTCACAAACGCAGGCCGAAAAGGATTGATTAGTAAGGTCTGCAGCAGACCTTACTAATTTAGGTGGTCAAAAAAAAAATATTCCCTACAAATTCAACTGGTGGTCCAACCTTTTGACATCTATTCTATTGTTTATCAAGAGATTATACTTTTTAGGACTAATAGTATCTACTAGACTGAACTGACTAGACTTGGTTATTTTATTCAACCCATTATAGAACGTTTTAATTTAATGTGTAGTAGGCTACTGACCTTAAATAACCTTGTCGGACACCATGCTACTAGTTGCCTGATTTGACTTTTGTATAAAGAACTATTTATTTTCAGTCTGATACAGTGTAATAGAATAAAGTCATTTTGTGTGTCCTGGAATAATGACTGAACTCTTGTGAGGATAAAGATTGTCTGCTGCTCTATCATTAGCTGGCTATTGTAGCATGCACATGTCTGAATTCTGCAATGTGAAGGCGGCGGCAGTCGCATCCTATTTTTAGGACAACAATTTGGATATCATAATTACAGTGTGTGTTCTATTGATTAACAAACCGTGCTGCATATGTTTCCACAATTTGGAAATTCATCCTATGCAATACAACACATTCTCATTTAGTGTTTCATGTTGTTGGAATTTACCTTTGTACAGGAAACTCCCCATTATCCGGCATTCCAGCAACCAGCACTCTCTAAAACAACTGTGGTTGCTTGATAGACATGGGGACACTTAAAAAATTTAGTTAAAAACTAAATTTATTTAGTTGCTAATGAAATTCTCCGTTTGCATATTGCTGCCGGCCGGCGGCTAGATTCCACAGTCGGCATCTGAATGTAAACAACGGGGAGCAATTACCAGCCTGTTATTGGCCATTTCAAATTGCAATAGTCAATAGCAGGCTGGCTATTGTACCCGCCCACTGAGCAGAGGAGCAGACCTGAGAGAGAACTTTTCTATTACTATTTACACTCAAGCATCCAGAAACTACAGTTATCCGGCATCTACCGATCCCAGTGGGTGTCGGATAACTAGGCGTTTACTCTAGCTTGGTATTCTGTTTTGAACTATATCATGACACAGTGGTACATTTTACTTCATGCCTTTTAAGTACGGCTTCAGGTAAATGTAAATCTGAACTGTTCTGCCCGTTAACATGTGTAGCAGCAGAGTATTGTCATTAAGTGAATCGGAAGGTCTGGATTGAAATTGATTTCAAAATCTCAATTTTTCGGGGGGGGATTTTTTTTGAGCTTGCGAAGATAAAAGGCCAGAGTTCGAATTTCGATACCTATTGGCAGGGCTCGAAAAATGCACTCGTCCACTCGTCTGTGACGAGTTGCTTTACTTTACTTTAATAAAGATCTAAACCTAATCACTAAAATCTTATATGAACCAGGGGTGTGGAATTCGTATCGCCCGACGCCCGTGACATGTAGTGCCGGGCAAGTGGTTTTTTTCACTATTTTAGCCCTGTCAGAGCAGTGACACCTCCCTCAGCCTCTGTCCCTGGCGGCCACTGCTCTTTCCTGTCACAGGAGTTCTAGCACAGAGCTGTGCTAGAAATCCTGTGTTGCAGGTGACAGGGTCAATAAAGAGTACCTGTCACCTCCAAATGCTATCACACAGGGGATTATTTTTCCCTGTGTGATAGCAATACAGTTAAGTTTAAAAAAAAATAGTTAAAAAGAAAAAGTAAAAAATAATAATTAAAAATGTAACTAAGTAAAAAATAAAAAGGCGATTAAGTACAAATAATAAAACAAATACATTTTTTTTACAAAGTAAATAATTAAAAAAATGAAAACCAGCCCCGCTGCCCCCATCTGCATGCAAATAAATGCGCAGTGTTTTCAACTGCAATCGTGTGCAACCGCTCGGGCAGGGCGGTATTGCAGCAGGAAAACGCTCAATCTGCCTGGCATGACTGGGGTGCCATTAGAAAATAATGGCACTGCCAGCGCGATCGGCAGGGGTGTGCGATTCGTGACCGCCCGGTCATCGTGCACGAAACCGAGCGGATGGCTGGGTGGTCACGGAATCGCACACCACCGCCGATCGTGCTGTCAGTGCCATTATTTTCTAATGGCATCCCAGTCGTGCCAGACAGATTGCGCGTTTTCCTGCTGTAATACCGCCCGAGCGGTCGCGCACGATCACGGTTGAAAACACTGCTCGGTGCATGCCGTGAAAATAGGTACATCTACCTTTTTTCAAGCGATTTGCCACGCAGATGTAACCCCATACATGCGGATGCAACCGCATACGATCGCACGTCCTGGGAATCCCCAAGTCTGCACCAACCCTAAAGGGTAAATTCACTTTCCCAAGTAATTTGGGAAAATGGAATTACCCGCACAAATCTCTCTCCCACTATATTTACCTTTTGGCAAACGGTCCTTCCCGTCCACCAGTACGGGTGTACTATCTGTACCTGTTCCATGTATTCTGAATTCCGCTCGCAAATCGCAAGCACTCGTTGGTCAGCGCAGTCACCTGACGGCACTGACCAATGAGAAGCGCTTTTGGTTAAAATTATTTTTTTTTTGTATCGGGACAAGTAGATTGTCATGAGGGAAAAGTAGATTCGGCCCCCGCCGTGTGAACTGTAATGTATAATTTCCATACTTTTCTCAATCTGTTAAATTCTGCAGCTTTCTATTAAAGAATACTTTAAAATTTAAACATGTTCACGCTGGAAGTGAGATTGAGGGGATATGATTTTGATGTACAGGATGTTTTAGTGGTGATGGCAACATCCGCAATGAACATTTTACTGTAAACTCCATAACAAAGACTAGAGGCCACCATCTAAAACTGGTGGAGAAAAGATTTAACCACAAGGGGCGAAGGGGGTTCTTCTCAGTTAAGGTGGCCATACACTGTACAACCATCGCAAGACCTTAGTCTTGCGATGGTTGTAAAGTGATTTAAAAAAACGTACGATCTGCCCATCTTGGACAGGCAGATCGCACTCTCGATCATCGCAAGCCTGCCCCCCTGAGGGGCGGGCTTCCGATGACAGCAATGCTGAACGGGCAGTGTGCGCGTGCGTACACCGGCCCGTTCGGCATTTGTCTCCCGAGCACCGTTCAAACCAGCCGAAAATCGTACAATTCTCGGCTGGTTTTCTAACATGCTCCTTAGACAAAAGACGTGCGACCGTACAGTAGAAGCGGTCGCACGTCTTCGTTCACACTGTTCGATTCTCGTACGATCGCGGGATTTCCCGCGATTCTCGTACGAGAATCGAGCAGTGTATGGGCACCTTTTAGAGCGGTTAAAGTCTGGAACTCGCTGCCACAAGCAGTGGTATCAGCAGAGAGTATTGAATCATTCAAAAAGCATTTAGACACCTTCCTCAGAGACTGTAACATACAGGGGTACAGGTACTTTTAAAAACAAGATCATGCGGGGACTCGTATACACACACACATGCACAGTCACACACATGCACAGAAAGTTTGAACTTGATGGACCTGTGTCATTATTCAACCTCAACCTATGTAATACTTGGTAATCCTGCCCAGCAAGACTTTGTTCAGAAATTTCCTGTAATAGGGGTACACTATGCTCCTGCAGTGTCACACTGTGAAATGAGCCCCTGGTTGACACCGAGACTATAAAGCAATGCCCTGATATGAAAGCTAAATTAAAATGTGTTGTGTTGCATAAGATCAATTTCCAAATTGTGCAATTCATGGGTCCACCTTTTGTCACTTTCAGGAAGCCATTCTAGAGCAATTTACCTCAATTTGCAGTCAGTGGCTTTTTACTTTTGCCTTTGTGATGCGAGTGATACTGCAGTCTGTCACATAATTTTCTCCTGTGAAACCTCCCTTTCTGTAAAACACAGAGGGGTAAATGTGACTTTAACTCCTGAGTTTAGTGTCACTTTAACTGTTTACGAGTGACTGATCATGTCCTTGCATATGCTACAAGAGATCAAGGTTTTATAGCTGGCACCTAACATTTAAAGTTTTCTCTAGTTGTTGCCAATAGTCGGCTTCTAAAAAAAAAAAAAAAAAAAACCTACCCGGCCGGCTTTCAAATTCACAATTC